>NW_017672883.1:0-4581 GCF_001879085.1 Nicotiana attenuata
CTTTTTCATTGAAAATTTGACGGTTGTTGATCTGGGTGCACAGGTGCATGCCTAGAAACTCTACGAGGACTGGAGAACTGCTTGAAGGACTCTCGGACCCCGAGAAGACATTCCGGGCATTGAATCGTGCAAACAAAAGACTTCAACAATCACAACAAATACACCAACTCGAAATTGACATGGGCGACATAAACGACCCCAACGTGAACGTCAGGAATGAGCAATTGGCACCTCCTGTGCCTGAGGGTGCACTTTATGACTGGGCACAACCCACAGCTGACAATCTGGCCACTGCCATTATTGTGCCTGCAATACAAGCTGAATCGTTCCAGATCACAAATAACATGCTACACTTGTTGCAGAACAAGGGACTTTTTTCTGGAACACAAACAGAAGACCCACAGCAACACTTAAAGAACTTCCTGTCTATTTGCAAAACTCAAAGGCAACCGAACGTGACTCCGGAAGCAATCAGATTATTATTGTTTCCATTCTCGGTGACAGGAGCTGCTCAGGTTTGGCTAAACTCGCTTCCCATAAACTCTATAGCAACTTGGGATGAGTTGGTCAAGCAATGTCACAACAAGTTCCATCCTCCTAACAAGACCGCTCAACAAATTGATGAGATTGTGAGTTTCAAACAGAAACCAATGGAGACACTACACGAGACATGGGGCAGATTTAAAGGAATGTTGGTTATGTGTCCCCACCATGGTGTTCCAGAGCAGATGTTGGGACAACGGTTTTACATGGGATTGTCAGACAGCTTGAAGAATATAGTTGATGCCTCGGCTGGTGGGGCATTCTTGAGCAAGACTTGGAGAGAAGGTCAGAATCTGCTCGACAAGATGGCGCAGAATTCGGGTTGGACTTTTAGAAATGCACCTATCACTCCAGTGGTGCACTCAGTACCTCTTGATCCTTCTAATACAATGGCTGAAAACATGGCGACTCTTCTGACGCAAATGAGCATCCTCACCAAAAAGGTAGAGGAATCAGGGCAGAAGCAACAGGTTCACATAGTAGACACTACCAACGGGGGCTTGTGCACATCTTGCATTAGCCAGCCAATTGGTAATCCATGGAATACAGAGCATGATCATCATCACCAGCACCCTGAAGATATGAACTATGTGGCTAACTATGGGGGTCAGAGGCAAGGTAATCAGAACTGGGGTCAGCAGACTCAGCAGCAGTACAGGCCACCGCAGCCACAGTATAACGCCGGAAACACGGGAGGCATGAGACCCCCCAACAATATGGCACCGTATCCAAGACCACAAGGGTACAACAATCAGCAGCAAGGGTACCACCCACCTCAGCAACAGCAGGGTGGAAGACAAGAAGACGGGTTTGCAAGGCTTGAAGCACTGATGCAGCAGGTTATTGGGTCCAATGCTAAAATAAATGAAAGGGTGGATGCACATGATGCAGCTATCAAGAATATTGAGGTACAAGTGGGCCAGATTTCAATGTCACTTAACAATCGTCCTCAAGTGACATTACCTGCAGATACCCAAATCAATCCAAAAGATCAAGGCCCAAAGCAGCTGATGGCGGTGAGTTTACGAAATGGCAGGGATCTAGATGTTGAGCAAGAGAGAGCTAGAGAAAACATACAGGCTGAGACACTAATTCCAGTGCCCATAGAACTGGATGACTCTACGGGATTGACAGAGGTAACAGTTCACCCTGCTCATGTAGAAAAGAATATACAGCAAGAAACTGAGACAGTAGTTGAGCCAGTAGTTGAGACAGTAGCTGAGAAAGAAAAATCTCAAGTGATTGGGAAGAAAAGACCTCCTGCACCATTTCCGCAAAGGTTGGCCAAGCATCAAAAGGAGGAGCAATATAAAAAGTTCCTAGAGATGCTCAAACAAATTCAGATAAACATTCCACTGATTGAAGCTCTAAAGGAGATGCCAGGATATGCTAAAATGATGAAGGACTTGATGTCTCGGAAGTTTGACTTTCAAGACTTGTCGACTGTGACCCTTACTCAGACATGTAGTGCAGTGGTATCTAGACCTGTGGCTGAAAAGCTATCTGATCCAGGTAGTTTTACAATTCCATGCACCATTGGGAACTATGCCTTTGCTAAGGCACTCTGTGATTTAGGGGCCAGCATTAATCTCATGCCCCTGGTCATTTATAAGAGGTTAGGCATTGGGAGAGCTCGACCGACTTCTATGTTATTGCAGCTGGCCGACAGGACTGTTAAGCGTCCATTTGGGATTCTTGATGATGTGCTTATTCAGGTGGGGAAATTCGTGTTCCCTGCAGATTTTGTAATCTTGGATTGCAAAGTGGATGAAGAAATTTCTATAATTCTAGGACGACCTTTCTTGGCCACGGGGAGAGCTTTGATTGATTGCGAGACCGGGGAGCTTAAGATGAGGCTCAATGATGAAGAAATTATATTCAATGTGCAGAAATCGATGAGGCGACCAAGTGAGTTCGCAAATTGTTCCCTTATTGATGCAGTGGATGTAATTGTAGAGGCTGATGATGAGGCGTTGACGGTTGAGGATCCCCTTGCTGCATGCTTGGCAAATTTGGATGAAGTGAATGGTGAGGATTTGGCGGAATGGGTGTTGGCACTGGAAGGTAAAGGGTTCTGGGAGAGAAATCTGGAATTTGAGCCCTTGCACTTAGAAAAGAGAGAGACCCCTCCAGCTAAACCATCCATCGAGGAACCCCCTAAGCTGGAACGGAAGCCATTGCCAACCCACCTCAGGTATGAATTTCTGGGTCCTGACTCCACATTACCTGTTATTATCTCATCTGGTTTGTTAGATGTGCAGGTTCAACAGCTTTTACAGGTACTAAGGGAGTGCAAAACTGCCATTGGGTGGACCATGGCAGACATCAAGGGGATCAGCCCCGCCTACTGCATGCACAAGATTCTGCTGGAAGGGCACAAACCTTCCAGGGAACATCAGAGACGGCTAAACCCGAATATGAAGGAAGTGGTGAAGAAGGAAGTGATAAAATGGTTGGATGCGGGAATCATTTTCCCAATCTCTGACAGTAGCTGGGTTAGCCCAGTTCAATGTGTGCCTAAAAAGGGTGGCATGACGGTGGTAAAGAATGACAACAATGAACTTATATCAACAAGAACCGTCACAGGCTGGAGAATCTGCATGGATTATAGAAAGTTGAATCTAGCCACCAGGAAAGACCACTTCCCATTTCCCTTCATTGATCAAATGCTAGATAGATTGGCAGGGAGGTCACACTTTTGCTTCTTGGATGGGTACTCAGGGTACAATCAGATCTCCATTGCCCCTGAGGATAGAGAAAAGACCTCCTTCACATGCCCGTACGGAATTTATGCCTTCAGGAGGATGCCCTTTGGCCTATGCAATGCATCCGCCACATTCCAACGGTGCATGATGGCCATATTTACTGACATGGTAGAAGATATAATGGAGGTGTTCATGGATGACTTCTCAGTGGTGGGGAACTCATTTGAGGACTGCCTAGTGAATCTGACGCGTGTGCTGAAACGGTGCATCGAGACTAACTTGGTTTTGAATTGGGAAAAGTGTCATTTCATGGTACAAGAAGGCATAGTCTTGGGGCACCGGGTGTCAAGCAAAGGAATAGAGGTTGATAGAGCAAAGGTTGATGTCATAGCAAAGCTGCCGCCACCAACATCAGTCAAAGCCATAAGAAGCTTTCTTGGACATGCCGGATTCTACCGGAGGTTCATTAAGGACTTCTCCAAAATCGCCAACCCCTCTGTAAGTTGTTAGAGAAAGATCACCCTTTTGTATTTTCTGATGATTGCAAGGTAGCTTTTGAGGAGTTGAAGCAAAGGCTGGTCACAACACCCATAATCGTTGCCCCCGACTGGGAGCAACCGTTCGAATTAATGTGTGATGCTAGTGACTACGCGGTGGGGGCAGTGCTGGGCCAGCGGAAGGACAAATTGATGCACCCAATCTACTATGCTAGTAGGACGCTGAGTGGAGCCCAGTTGAACTACACAGTCACAGAAAAGGAGATGCTAGCTGTGGTATTTGCTTTTGACAAGTTCCGGTCCTATCTGATAGGATCCAAGGTAATCGTATACACTGACCATGCAGCTCTTAGATACTTAATAGAAAAGAAGGACTCTAAGCCATGCCTGATTCGTTGGGTGTTGCTATTGCAAGAGTTCGATCTTGAAATTCGTGACCGCAAGGGCACTGAAAATCAAGTCGCTGATCACCTATCACGACTTGAGGGAGCCGAAAATGTAGTAGAAGTGGAGGAAATTCTGGAAACCTTTCCAGATGAGCAGCTACTCGTTACCACTCATCAGGAAGCGCCTTGGTATGCAGACTACGCTAATTACCTGGCCAGTGGTATTGTTCCTCACGACCTGTCATCGGTCCAGATGAAGAGATTCTTTCGCGAAAGCCAATCGTATTACTGGGATGAGCCCTCTTTGTTTAGAATATGCCTTGATAACATGATCCGGAGATGCGTCCCCGAGATCGAACAATCTTCTGTCTTGCAGGCTTGTCACGCTTCGACGTATGGAGGTCACTTTGGAGGAATCAGGATGGCAGCTAAGGTGCTAGAGGCCGGATT
>NW_017672883.1:4773-8456 GCF_001879085.1 Nicotiana attenuata
CTGTAGATTACGTGTCCAAGTGGGTGGAAGCTGCTGCATTACCCACCAATGATGCTAAGGTGGTAGTCGGGTTTCTAAAGAAGAACATATTCACCCGCTTTGGGACACCGCGTGCAATTATTAGCGATGGAGGAACTCATTTCTGCAACCGGGCCTTCGAGAAGTTGTTGGCTAAATATGATGTGCGCCACAAGGTGGCTACTCCATACCACCCACAGACCAGTGGACAGGTTGAGGTGTCCAACAGAGAGATCAAGAGCGTATTGACAAAAACTGTAAATGCTATAAGAACTGACTGGTCAAGAAAGCTGGATGATGCGCTATGGGCTTACAGGACAGCATTCAAGACACCAATTGGTATGTCACCATATAAGTTGGTGTTTGGGAAGGCCTGTCACCTACCTGTAGAACTGGAACATAAAGCGTGGTGGGCACTGAAACAGCTGAATTTAGACTTGGAAGCTGCGGGCACGTCGAGAGTCACGGAATTACATGAGCTAGAGGAGTTCCGGTATCTGGCTTTTGAGAGCACAAGGCTATATAAAGAGAGAATGAAAAGGCTTTACGATCAGAACATCATTGAACGAAATTTCAAACCTGGGGACAGGGTACTGCTTTACAACTCAAGACTGCGGTTATTCCCAAGTAAGCTAAAGTCAAGGTGGTCTGGACCATTTCGCGTGGTTGAAGTGTTTCCTTCCGGAGCTGTGGAAGTTTCTACTGAAGATGACTCTCGTACATTTAGAGTCAATGGTCAGCGGTTGAAATTGTATGTGGGCATGAACGAGCCTAAGGAGATGACCGAGCTGCATTTGAATGAACCCCAGAGGTCAAGCGAACCTTAATTTCGCTCAAATGAGTCGTGCCGCGACGTTAAATCAGGCGCTACGTGGGAGGCAACCCATGACATTATTGTGATTGTGACCTTTGTAATCTATTTATAAATCAGAGAGGCCCTTCGACCGCGGTTCCACCGCGACCGCGGTGAAACCGCGGTCAAAAGGGCTCGAGGAAACTCATTGCCGCGGTTCCACCGCGACCGCGGCAGAACCGCGGCGAATACAGACGCGGCCCAGGTAAGTTTTTTTTTTTTTAATTTTAATTTTTTCTTTCCTTTTTTTTAAACCCACAACCCCCCCCCCCCTATCTAATCCCAAATACATCCGCCCCAACCCCCATCCCTTTCCTTTTTCTCTCTCTTTTTCTCAAAATCCCTTCTTCTTCTTCTTCTTCTCCAAACCTCCATTCTCCACCCTCTTCCTCTCCAACCTCCATTAACACACCCCCATTTTCTCTCCCTCTTCACCTCAAGTAAGTTAATCTTCTCCCTTTCTATTTCTTTCTATTATAAGTAGTGTAATTGTTAGATTAGCAATTTTAGTTAAATCCTAGTTAGGATTAGTGTATTAATTTGCATTTTTTTTTTTATTTTGTTTGCTTTCTTTTATGTTTGCCATTGTTGTAGTTGTTGTAGTTGATGTTGATGAGGTTGTTTGGTGCCAAATTAATTGGGTCTCCATTGTTAATTAATTGTGAAGTTGTTTGGTGGTTTGGAGGCCTAAATTTAGATTTTTGTGGTATAGTATGGATTGGGTCATGTGTTGGCCGAAAATTGTGGCACTAAGTTGTATATTTTTTGGGGTGTTTACGCCAACCTAAGTTGAGATGTTGTAGTTGATGGTGGTTGTTGTTGAGATGTTGTAGTTGATGGTGGTTGTTGTGTAGTTGAGATATTGTTGTTGCTAGTTGTTGTTGTGTAGTTGCTTGTTGGTTTGTTGATAGTTGTTGTAGAGTAGTATTGTTGGTATGGTGATATTTGTTGTAGAATGGTGTTTGATATATGGTGGTGTTGTATGTCATGGGTACCATTGAATGGAATAAGTGTGGGGTGTATTATACCGGACGTGGTAAGAAAATTATAGAGCTATTGTGGGGGTTGTTATGAGTGAAGTCAGGAGCTATATTTGGTGTCATTGGGTGGTGAAGTCTGAGTAACCACCTTATTGGCACTAGCTAGGGCATATGTTGATGGTTTGTTTGATTATTTGCAGGTCCAATGGCTCCCAAAAGGAACAGGCGCTCTGGAGGCACATCTCAACGACCTGCGTATGATGAATCCAGATTCCAATCGGAACTGGCAGAGGACGATTTCAACGCCAAGGCTACCAAAACTTTTATCCCTGAAATCCGATTGATCGGGCAGCCCTCCGAGCCGAAAAAGTGGAGATGTATGAGGAGATACGGAGGCGGGAAATGGAGTTCTTATTTGCTGACACTGCACCAGTTAACAAGATGCTGGGAAGGATTTTGATGCGGCACGGGTAATTGGAGATGAAATGGTCTTACGGGGCCCGCTGCTGACAAAGGGATTCTATTTCCCTTCCTTGGTGACCAAATTGTGCTTGATGAGAAACACCCCTACCAACCCTGGTGATGGCGATTTGCCTCCCAAAGCAGCTTTCAAAGCTTCTAGCATCAGAGTGGGCAGGGGCACCCGCACTACAATTGAAATTGATGATGAGGAGGATGATCCGGTCCCTGTTGCACCATCCAGGAGGTCTGTTGACAGTGCCGGGCCCTCTCGGCGCCCCCATTCTGGAGTAGACCTATCACGCTCACAGTCCTCCCGGCCTATGCTGCCCTCCTTGGAGGAAGAGGTCGCGGATCTCCGCACCTCGGTGGATGGTCTACACACACGGATGGACGCCATGTCACAGAGGCAGGCTAGATCTGAGAGCTGGTTTATGGCTTGGCTACGCGCATTGGGGAGGGCTTGCCATGTAGACCCCAGCACCGTCTCCGACTCGGATTGAGTCTCAGGGAAGTCTTCTCACTCTTCTATTCTTTATTGTATTGATATGGCATGGGGACATGCCATGATTTTAAGTGTGGGGTGGGAGACTTGCTCTAACTGTGTATTCAAATGTATATAGCTGTTGTTGTGTGGTAACAGTAGATGTGGTGTACATATGTGAGTAAGTATATTAGGAGTAGCTGACTTGGCCCAACGACGGACACTTGTTGACGGGTCTCTTGAGGGTCAAAGTCAGATATATATATATATATAAAAAAAAAATTGTAGAGGACTCTTCCTGACGACGGACTAGGTGGACAGTACTCTTGAGGGAAGTAGTCCATGTAGAATTTTTTTTTTTAGGTAGTGTAGTACCTCCCCCTTGGTTTTTCTTTTGACCACGGTTCTTTTCCAAGGGTTTTTCTTGAACCGGGTTAGGTAGATTTTTCTTTTATAGTTTTAGGATTAAATGGGTGAAGGTCAGAATGTAACCCCAAATGTGCACACTTGCAAAGAAAACGAACTAAGGGTGTAAGATCTAAGCTTGTTTGTGGACTCATAATATATGCCTTAATTTTGCACATCTTGTCTTGCTTGAACACTCGTATGATTGTGTTGATGAACTGATTCGGAATGAGTTACATGCTAACTGTGTGAGTTGTTACTTGCATCCTATGTTTGCATATGATACCTAGAACTTGCCCTGTGTGTTTGCAAAGCGAAATAGAAGTCATTTGGTTTTAGAGATGATTGAGGCATTTCTTTGTGCAACCCTTTATACTTGAGAATCCACCTGTGCATATTACCATAGTTAACCCCTTTGAGCTTGAAGCCTGTTCTTTGATAACCCTATAATGATCTAAATCGCTGTGTTTGAATAAGCTAATTG
>NW_017672883.1:9453-25419 GCF_001879085.1 Nicotiana attenuata
TTAGAATTCAGAGAACTGGTTTGGCCGCGGTTCCACCGCGACCGCGGCAGAACCGCGGTGGGAAGCAGCTGCAGAAGTTCAGAGATTCCGCGAGGGTGTTTGGCCGCGGTTCTACCGCGACCGCGGCAGAACCGCGGCAGGCGCAGAAACTTCAGGGACCAAAGTGTCAATTACGGGATTTTTAGACCTAAACCCTATTTAAAATATTAGACTTCGCCCAAGAGAGGCATGTATTGAGTTTTTAGGTTTCTTAGCAAGGAAAACAATTGGGAGAAAGTACTCTAAACATCTTTCTTCTTTTCTTTTGATTTATTGATGAATTCAAGCTTAGTTTATTTTTCCATAGCCATGAGTAGCTAAATTCCTTGTCTAAGGCGTTGATGGAACCTATTGGGTGATGAACTTCTTGTTTATGTGAATACAAATTGCTAGTTTAATCTTTATTTGTTCAACTTCGTGTTCGTTGTAGTTAATTGACAGGATCCTCAATTAGCTGTGCCTATTTAGTGTGCATAACTTGGAAAAAGAGTGCATATTTAGGGTATTGTTGAAACAACACCACTCCTAGATTATTAGAGGAATCTATAATTGCGGGTTTAAAGGCGGGATTAGGAATAACGAAGCCTTGGGTGCAATCTAAATTGAATTGTGCTAAATAAAGCAAGCTAGTGTATCTCGGGAGAGTGCAATAGTAGATTACTGTGATTACTCGGGAGAGATTTGCGGTAAGATTAGCGTTCATGATTGATAGAGATGTGTGGGTAAATTTGTATGAGCATAAACAGAAGGGATTCCATCAATAGGGGAAATCATTGCCTTAGCATTTTTCTCATAATTGTTTACAACCTTATTAGTTTAGTTTACAGCTATTTAGTTACTTGCAAGCTAGTTATTAAAGAACACTCAACTGAGATTTGAATGTTTGGGAAGCTGGTTCTGAAGAATTAGTGGGTCTGAAGATAGTGGTTGATAGGTTAACTCTCTGTGGATTCGACCCTGGGCGTAATACTCGGGTTATATTTGCAACGTCCGCAGAGTCCTTTTTATAAGGCATAGTTGGGCGTGATCAGTGATTTATCCCTTGAGACAAATATGCTCACGTCAGGGAGTTGCTTCTCCATAATTTTTTAGCAAGATCATGTTGATAGCGAACAAACTTAGATGAATGTAAAAATCTTTGTATAAAAATGAGTAATTTTGATTTAAAAATTTTTCCTTTTACTGCTCATATAATGCCTATTATATAATAAAGTTCTATTTGGTTGAAAATTCACTTCCTTTGAAAATTAATAGTTCTACTATTTTGCCCTATTCTGTGTTTACAAGACTAATGGCTACTGAAAACAGAAAAAAGAATTTGAATTGTGTTAACTTTGTGTTGTACTTAAAAACTCATCATCTCTGATCATCATTATTCAACTGCCTTATTTTAAAGACAAGTACAAGAACAATCATTTGATATTTTTCTTATTTCGTATTCTTTCCTATTTCTCATTTTGTAGAAACTTTAAAGATGCTTAAGTATTCATTTGAGGAAATAGAAAGGAGCACTGACACAAATTTCCTCTTAAAATTAACAACAAATCTCCATAATGAACTTTATAGAACTTCTACTATGTAAAATTTCAATAATGAATTTTTTTATGAACTCACAAGTTCATGCGAGAAGTGTTCATTTTGGGAAAGGAACATTTGTCACCAGTTTTTATTTATTGAGACTATTCATTAATTCTTCGAAGCAAAAGCGAGCAGGTCGAGCTTCACTTTTATTTGTGATCTCTCCTCCCACCCGCCAAAAGAAGAAAATTAGAAAGATGCCAACAGTCATTTTGACAATGATCTCCTTTTCTTTTGTACTAATAATTAGTCAAGTGTATTATATTGTTGTATTTGATTGATCTAAACCTTTTTGGCCAGTTTTAAAGCTCTTTATATATTCGTCTATCAATGGCAATTTTAAAGCTCTTTAGATATCCATTGCTTAGTTTGGAATAGTTCTATGAACCATGTTCACAACTCTTCACTTCACAGAGTGTGAATGGAGCATTCACTTTCATTCAAGTGATGAAGGTTATAACATAATTCAGGCCAGGCTCTTTGTCTTTGATTAGATTGGTCACCTTTATTTTGTTATCAGTTTAATCCAATTTGTTAAAGAATAAAAATTTGTGTCAAAAGCTAATCTGGTTTATAGCTCATATGTTATACATTAAAATATTGTTGTTCTTGTATTATGCTATTATTATCATTTGAACATATGATTGGCATGGAGGTCCGTTTAGGAACATCAATGTTGGTATTATTACCTATATATTCATGCCGTGAAATAAAGTTTCATGTAGCTAGATATTGAATCAGCACATGCTATCTTTTCCTGTTCTTTGTTATTGCTCTTCACCTAACAATTTTTCATATAATTTTCTCGAAATATACTTTAAGTTTATATTTCATGTACATGTTTTATCTGAAAGTGGAAATGGTGGATTGATTTACCATCTTCGCATATTTGGTAGGGACTAATTCACTTGGCCACTTGGTTAGTGCTTGATAGTTTGGTTTGTTCTACTTTTAGTTCAATACATGAAACGCATGAGGATGATAGGATTCATGTGTATTTATAAATGGAATGTCAAAAATAGCATTCACATATATATGCTATCTTTTAACATATATAATGTACTATGAACGTGCTGGTGTGATGACTACTTTTGATTTCTTTTTTTTTTTTGTTTGCAGATTGAAACTACCAAGCAGAACTAAGAGCAAAATTTACTTTCCATGATTGCAGAAGACTAAGCTCCTCCTCCATCACTTAAATCGGTAATGGCTATGAACTACCTCTTTTAATTCGTTCGATCCCTCAACAGACCGTTCCATATATATTTATGTTTGTCTTTCTTGAAATAGCCAGTGTTGAGTGTGTCTATATTGTGTTTAGTTTTATATATTTCTTTAAATTTAAGTTATAGTTATCCACATGCTTCAATTGATTCTAACATGCCAGTAGAAAGAGTTCTTTTATAATGTATGTTGTCTTTATTTTTCTTTTTTTCCAAGCTATTTATTTAATTGTTTGTTTCAAATTAATTTTATTCAATTCAAAACCTTGACGTGTTATGTTGTAATGATGTGTTTTTTATTGATTATATTTGTGCATGTTCAATATCTTGATTATTAGAAATTTAATTTATTTAAAGGCTAAATTTTATCTCTATCATTAAATTTCCCTGATGGATGATTAGTGCATTACTTCTTTGTCAGTTTTCCTTACCCAGCTCAACCAGTTCAAGCAAGGCATTTGTAAAGACCAAGTAACAATCAAAACATAGAATTGGACAAAGATGTATGAGGGAGTTGAATCACTTATTTACATGTTCTTTTCTATGGTATCTTAGTCATGCAGTTATAATAGCTTCTACTAGCAGAAGATGTTTCAGCAACCAAGTCATAAATAAGTAGTGCCTTTTGACCGTCATTTTGTATGGTTATCTTCGTGGATGTAATTTCAATGATATTCATTGTTCCTGAATGCACATACTGAATATATATGCTTCAAGTAGTAGGTAGTCTTTTATGTTTGTTACTATTTACTAAGGATGGAACTTTTGCTTATGTGTTTGTGAAATCATGGTTTGTTCTAAGGTATGTGTTCATATTTAAGGTTTAAATAATAGATTATCTAAAGATTATAAACAATCATCAGAGTATATCAGCATTCTAAATGTTGGGCCCGTGCTATGCACAGGAAAACCTCATTTAATATATATATATATAATTATTTTTTATTGACCGGCCAAATACTTAATTTGCCTTAATTATTTGTCCAATGTAGTTGATTATTGGGAACAATGAAAAAATAACATGGAGAATAGACCAATAAATTAGGTTAGATAAGGGGAGGAGTAATTGACAAAACAACAAAGAAAAGTCCCTTCTAACCAAACAAATACTTCACCTCAAAAAAAGACATCCTTTGCCGACACTCCACGTGATGACTTTGTTATTTTTCTTCTCTCTCTCTCCTATCTTTCACATGCAGCCGCGTGATTCTTTAAGAAAAAATTATTAACAAAATATTTTATTTATTCTTCTAGAGAAAACCGTTGAGTTGGCAACATTTGCTAACTAAACATGATATATGGTCCAAGCTGGATTTGAGGATTAACGTTAATTAAGCATATATTGTTATAGACTGGGATCTTTTCTTTTGGTTTTGTATATATTTATTTATTTGTTTGTTGGGTTAAAAATGACAATATATACTTATCAATAATTCTTGAAAGCAAAGCATTACGTTGTCAAAGTTGTTTTAATCATATCGCCCACTTGTTTGATAGTAGCTGCGTTTGAATCAAACGCGTATGGCTCGAAGTGGGGAACCCTCTGTTTATCTCTGTTGAATTTCAACATATAAAGTATAAACATGCCTTTTGCCTCAAAATGAATGTCGAATATTGAATAAAAAGGACCTATATTAAAACCATTTGTCAATTTATTCAAGCTCATCTTACTTTACACAAAAGTATTCAATATTTTTTCTAAATGATAAATAACAAAATTCGTGGCTAATAAAGGGTCAACACATCTAATGTTTTCTGTGATTTACAATATCAAGTTATTAATCTTGTTTTATGTATTTTTAAAATATAGAATTTACTCTGTAATATCAATTTATTTGTAATTTACATATTAGCAATCACATAAAAAATATTATAAATCACAACTTATTTCAAGTGAAAAATTGGGACAACAAAAGAACATTTTGGAAGTAAATATTGGAGAAATTAAAGGAGAGTTTTTTGTTTCTTTCCTTTTTTTTAAAGAAAGTCTTAAATAAAAATACTTTTTTAATTGAGCTAGGGATTTGATTTGCCGCAAATCATTGCATGACAATAGCACTTCTCCTCTGGAGATTCTAGAAACAGAAAAACCAGACCTCATAAATTATAGGTGCGGGATGGAATAGTATTTTTGTGTCACTGTCTTTTTCCCAGCTTCAAAAATTATTTTAAAATGTACTTCAGACAAATAATTAGGAGTGTCATTTTTTAAATATTCAGACAAATTTATTTAGTACTCCTACTTTCATATTCTGTTGAACATGCTGTGGCTAAACGCAATCCAATATGTCAGCTGGTTCCCTATTTGATATTACACTTTAGCCCCTCCCACTAGCTGCCTCTTTCATCTGCCATGTGGCATTTGTTAGGTGTATGAAAATGATAGCAAAAGCATTGTAGTGAAAGTCAACTATGCAACTCAAGCAATCCCACTGAAAACAGTTTATTAGTATAGAGAAAGAAAAAGAAGAATGAATTATTAATCTAGATGTCGCTCGTTTAATCGTTTATATTTAAAAATCGATGAATATAATATATATATATATATAATTTATATATATAAGATAATATATTTATGTACACTAAGTGTATACGGTAAAATCGAAGGGTCAAATTTTCTGTCGTTGTGACGGCTCGTAAGCATATTTCACAGGTTCGAGGCTATGGTCAAAGTTCACCCTCGAAGCCTACCGACGCTCGACCACGGGGGCGGTGCAGACCAACAGTTATAATAAAAAAGTGGGGAGTTCCCTAGGCGCATATCTAGAGCTGACAAAGTCTAGTGAAGCTATGCTCAAATCCGAATCATGACCTCAACTAGCTGTCCCATCTCCGTATCTTTTGTAATTAATGCATTAGTATTATGTTCGGGTTTCCCTTCCTATATAAAGGGGATCCCTGTCATTTTGTATCTATCTGTTGCTCCATACAAAAATATACAAGAACATTCTCTCTGCTCTCTAACACATTCTCTTGAGTTCATTACTTCATTTATTGCTTGCACTCATTGTGTTCTATTTATTATTTGTCATTTATTGCTTATTATTGGCCATAAAGAGCCGTCATTAATCTTATTCCAACTGTTAGTCGCCCTTCGATTACCCCCGGTAGCTCTCAGCCGAGCATCCGACTCGACCTCGAAGCCCCGAATAAGCCAGCTCGAGGCCCCGACTATTAATCATTCGGTTTGGTTATCTCCCTGCTTTCAAGCTCTGATCTCGTTTCTAAGTCTTTCACACAGCATCAACTGCTTGACAACTAGCAAAAAAATAGATCACGTATTTTTAAATTCCATAATCAAATTTAATTGTTATTATCATTTTCACGGTAAACACTAAGGTAAATAATGAATTCGAATGGTTATTATCAGTGTAAAGATCCGATAACAATTTACCAAAACACACAACATAATCCCAAAAGATAAATATCAATAACGAGTTTGGTACTTAATTCAACAGCATTAATAGGTGTCATTGAAGTGTATTTCTCATGCAGCATGCACTATCTTTTGCATGGATTAAAATGGAAATATATACAATCATTTGTGTATTTTTAAGCTCAAAGATAGTGGAAATTTGCCTATATTTTAAGAATGTTACTCCTCGTTAGAAAAAAGTTGCCTTATTTGACTCTACAGTTAAATTGTTTATTTTCTAAACTAGTTGTCTACTAAGTTGTTTAATTTATTTTCCACATTAAAGCTTATAAAACACTATGTGAATTTAACGCAACAGTCAATTATATCATACTACATATGTTAAATAAATATACTTTTGGAAAAGCTATGGAGCCTCATTGAAATGATACTTAACAAGTGATGATGCTTTAGTCTCCACTTCTCATTATGTGATTTAAATCTTACAAACGTCGCAACACTAATCAAGCTTGAGACATAAAGTTCTTCTTTCTTTCTTCTTTTTTTTGTTTCTCAAACGTATCCGGTACTCGTATTGGAACCCGACTATATTTGGATTCGTACCAAATAGGGCCCCATTTGGGGGGAAGCGCTCCCTACCAAGGATTTTTTCATACCCAGGGCTCGAACCCGAAACCTCTGGTTAAGGGAGGAACAGCCCCATCCGCTGCACCACATCCTTTGGTGGTAATGTTCTTCTTTCTCTTATCGGCATAAAAGCACAGCGGGAGAGAAAAAGACACAATGGACTTGTTGAAAGTACTCATAACTAGATCAAATACCAAAAAAAATACGATTGACAAAAAATGTCTTTAATTTAAAGCAAAACCTTTCTTTCGAGCTTAATATCCAACATGTTAAAAATCAACAAGACTACTAATATAGGATTAAATGTATTTGGACGTTGTAGGTGGTAAAGTTGATATTTATGATGTTCCAATGAGTAGTGGAGTAACTCTTACGCAAGCTTAATGTCCGAATAATTGACTGAATTACCTTTACCCATACCAAAAAAAAAAAAAAGTAAAATATTGGCCAATACTCTTTGTTTTGCTCAAAAATTATATTCGTATTTTATAAGCTTAAAAACAATCGAAAATATATAGGGGTAAATCGTAATCAAATATAATAAACCCAAGAGATGATTATTGCTTCAAGAATGTTTGTAGATCTGTAAGTGCGTAGTGAAATAGACTTAGCTTAAGAGGGAAGCAATGGTTGGAAAATCAAGAAAGAGATAAGAGAGAGAGATAGAGAGAGAAATTGTATTATCCGAGAATAACCATCCCTCTATTACAATGTGGAGGTCTCCTTTATATAGTAGGAGACCTCCCTCGAAATAATAAAAAAGGTACAAAAGTTGGTGGCTTCTAATCAGTAAAAAGGTCAGGCACTAAACGACGTCACTTCTTCTTCACCAACTTGGGTCGTGCCCTCACTCAGGTCGCCCCTATTATAAGGGACGTGCCCATTTGGTGTGGGGGCGTTATGAGCCAAATTTAACCCTATACAGTTAGTCCCTCCGTTCGTTGGAGACGTACTCGATGACCGTCTTCAATGAACGGACATGCACGATTTGCTTTTTACGGAAATTTGGCCGCGCCCATAGGCGCCTCTTTCGAAGAGCGTGAGCGTGGATAATATTTATTGGGTCGTTGACATGCGACCCCCTTTTTTAAGGTGACGTCACCAGTCACATGCGTCATCATTATTTTTGGTTCCCGAGACTGTTCAGAACATGACGTGACATTTTGGCTTCCCGCGCCAGTTTCAGAATTGTGCCTCTTCGATTTTCGTGTGCCTCATTCCTATAAATAGAGGAGTGGTTCAAAGAGATTCATCTTTCGAACCTTCAGAGAGTTTCCCTTTGTTTCTTCATCTTTCTTTCTTGCAAGAGTTGTATCGCTTTCAGAGAAATACCATTTCTGAGGATCGTATCTCTCATTACTAACACTTCATTCTTATAAATCGTATCATGGTGAAACGCCGTCAAGAAAGCAACAGGACTAAGGACGGCGCTTCTTCTAGGGTTCCGCCCCCTTCCGATGGTGAAGGGGAAGAAGTGGAGAAGACCCTTGTTCCTTTAACGGTAAATAATGTTTTACCGAAGGATTTGAGTGTCCGGAAAGATTTCAATACGACATGCCCCTCTTAAACCTGGGAGCATAGCGAGTTGCTTCAGTCTCACCTGGACGCCATTAGAACTAGATACAACATTCCTGGCCATGTTGAAATGGCTCCGGCCGGGACGGACTATGCCAATGTGCATAGGCCCGGGTTCTGCACATTCTATGAGTACGCTCTTAGGATCGGATATAGCTTTCCGCTTAACCCCCTGGCGGAAGAGCTTTGCCGCTTCTATCATGTATGCCCGGCTCAGCTCACACCTTACGCCCTTTGCCGCTTCTATCATGTATGCCCGGCTCAGCTCACACCTTACGCCCTGAAGGTGTGTCGAATCCTTACCACGCTTGCGGGTGAGGCCGGGACCGTCGTTTCCGTTCACCACCTGCTACAGATGTTCAGCCCCAGTTACATGAGGGGTACCATGCTTCAATTGAGGAGCCATGGTAAGAAGAGCTTTGTGGTGAGGGCTGACGACAAAGCTAACCGCGAGTTCTGGCGTAAATTCTTTTACGTTAGGATGAGCCATCTGGTGTCCAATCCCGAAGGGTTTCCAGAGATGTGGAATGCAGGATGTAAGTATTTCTGCATGTAATTTTGCGACGCCTTGTTTTGACTGACCAATCACTCTTTGACTTTCTTTTCTTTTGTAGTGGTGGCTCGCTCACCCCGTCCAGTTGACGATATTAGGTCGTGGGTGGCGGGGTTGATACCGCATGCGGAGAGATACCGTACTTGGGCTGAGTTTCGCAGATTATACGGCCCAACTGGTAACAACCTTCCCTGTTTCTTTTCGTTTTGTTTTAGCTTGGAGACTTTTTTTACCCGATGTGCTTTTGTTTGGCAGGTCGGGGTGTTTCTACAAACACGAAGAAGGAGAAAACCGACGCTGGCCCGTCTAGGGTATAGTCCGACTCCGATGGGGGAGACATATTCGTGGGCGGCTCGCCTAGAGATAGCCCCCTTTCGACTCCTCAGCAAGGGGCTACATCGGTAGCTGCATCGGAGGTGGTGCCTGAGGCTGCTTCCGTGGAGATACCTGAGGCCGTACCAATAACGGCACCTGAGACTATTCCTGTGCCGGTATCTGAAGTCGCTCCAGCGGAGGCAGCTTCCGAAGGAGAGGAGCCGCTGGAGAGAAAGAGGCGGCAACTGATTACTGGCAAAGGAATTGCAATCGAAGGCGCGAGGCCTAGTGAGCCCCGCCAAGAGCCGAGGCCATTCGTTCTGGGAGGATGGCCCCTCAGAGAACAGCTGCCGCCGCCCGTTCGGTCCGCACCTCAAGAGGCGGGTCGTCTTCCGCTGTTACTGGAGCGGCCGTGGAGATTGAGAGGACGGGCTCTGAAGCCTCTCTTGGAGAAGCACCGGGCAGCTCGGCCCGCGTGGAGATGAGGGAGGGCAGGTCTACTCGTCGTATAGTGATCCCTGGTGGATATAATTTGTTAGAAGACAGCGAGCAGGCCGCAGCGGACATGACCTTGTTGTGTGCGGCTGCGGAGCACGAGACGCTGAGAAGTGTTAGCAACCGGGATCTGTCGAGGCGGGTAGCCGGCTCAACTTTGCAGGTAGCTTTCAGTTTTTTTTTGTTTTGTCGTAAAAAACGACTGTGGTACGTACTGACGCGTTTCTTCTCTTCTTTTCAGACCCTCATCTTGGAGGTGGAGAGGAGGTGGCGTGAACAGAAGAAGGCGGCCACCTTCACCAAAATGGCGAAGAAGTATAAAGAGGTTCGTTCCAAGCATCAGGCGTTGGCAGACATGCTTAAGCAGGACCCCCAGTTCCGGACATTCCGTGAGGGCCTTGAGGAATTAGAGGCTCTTTTGAAGAAGAGAACGGCTGAGCTGAAGGAGATTGATGAGTAGCTGATGGCTGCTTTGGCTCGAAATATCGAGCTGGAAACCCTCCTTCAGTCAAAAGAGGACTTGGAGATAAGCCGTGGGGTGGCGGCGGAGGCTGCGGAACTGCGGGCCCAGGTCACGGCCCTTACAGCTGAGCTTGATGCTAGGACAGCCGAAGTTGAGGTTCTCAGGCGAACTGCCCCACAGGATGCCGTGCATCGTGAGGCGCACGAGATGTGGGTGTATCATGATGCCAGATTGGTCGTTTTTGAGGATTTTTTGGCGGCAGGTCGAGCTTCCGAGGCGGAAGTTGAAAGGCAACGGCACTTGACCCGTGTTGCCCGTGAAGCGGCCGGTTATAGCTCCGACTCGCCTGGTAGGGAGGGCTGTAATTCTGAGGACGTCAACCGTTTGGACTCCAGCTCGCGGATTTCCAAGGCTTATCAGTCTGGAGACGGCAACGGACCGGACGGCGACCCGGCGGGTCGTGACGGGAGGGGTGGTGAAGGCTCTTAGGGCTTGTATGTATATNTCCTCTTTTTTAGACTCTCATATTGGAGATAGAGAGGGGGCGGCGAGCGCAAAGGAAGGCAGCCACCTTTAACAAGGTGGTAAAGAAATATTGGCGGTGCCGTGTCAAGCATCAGGCGCTGGCGGACCTACTCAAGTAGGACCCGAAATTTCGGGTTTTCCGTGAGGGTTTGGAGCAGTCGGAGGCCCAGCTGAAATGGAGGGTGGCCGAGTTGGAGCAGATCGACGAGCAGCTGATGACCGCCCTGGCTCGGAACATTGAGTTGGAGACTCTTCTCCAGTCTAAGGAAGAAGAGTTGGAGGTTGGCCGTGGGGTAGCGGCGGAAGCTGCTGATTTGCGGATCAAGGTTGCCGCTATAACCTCCGAACTCGACGCCAAGGCGGCTAAGATTGAAGTCCTCAAGCGGACTGTTGCACCAAGGCCTGATGAGGATGCGCATCGTGAAGCGCATGACATGTGGGTATATGCCGAGGCCAGATTGGTCGTATTCGAGGAGTTCTTAGCTGCGGGTCGAGCTACTGAGGCGGAGGTTCAAGAGCAACGGCGCATAGCCCGTATCACCCGTGAAATTTGTGGGTATAGTTCTGATTCCCCAGACCGGGCGGGCTATAACTCCGAAGACATTAACCGTCTAGAATCCGGCTCTCGGATCTCTGCGGCCTATCAGGCCGAGGACGGCGGTGGACGAGATGGCGGTCCGACGGGGGGCGGTGAACAGAATGGCGAAGCCCCTTAGGACTTGTATTCATTTTGTTTTGCTGTATTTGGAGATGTAAATGGGTCCTTTTGTAAATGTATTTTTTGGATGATAATGGAAGTTATACTTTTGCTGTTATTCTTTTCTTTTTGTACATTTTATTTTCGGCCTTAATATTGTTGATGGTCTTAGCCGTGTGCGCAACTCGACTGTCGTCAAGTTGTTTACTCACCGTAGTCGAATCTAGGTCGACCGTTGGCGGCGATGGCCTTAGCCATCATATAATTGATGGCCTTAGCCATGTAGGCGACTTCGACTGTCGTCGAGTCGTTTACTCACCGTAGTCGAATCTAGGTCGACCGTTGGCGGCGATGGCCTTAGCCATAATATAGTTGATGGCCTTAGCCATGTAGGCGACTTCGACTGTCGTCGAGTCGTTTACTCGCCGTAGTCGAATCTAGGTCGACCGTTGGCGGCGATGGCCTTAGCCATAATATAGTTGATGGCCTTAGCCATGTAGGCGACTTCGACTGTCGTCGAGTCGTTTACTCACCGTAGTCGAATCTAGGTCGACCGTTGGCGGCGATGGCCTTAGCCATAATATAATTGATGGCCTTAGCCATTTAGGCGACTTCGACTGTCGTCGAGTCGTTTACTCACCATAGTCGAATCTAGGTCGACCGTTGGCGGCGATGGCCTTAGCCATAATATAGTTGATGGCCTTAGCCATGTAGGCGACTTCGACTGTCGTCGAGTCGTTTACTTACCGCAGTCGAATCTAGGTCGACCGTTGGCGGCGATGGCCTTAGCCATAATATAATTGACGGCCTTAGCCATGTAGGCGACTTCGACTGTCGTCGAGTCGTTTACTCGCCGTAGTTGAATCTAGGTCGACCGTTGGCGGCGATGGCCTTAGCCATAATATAATTGATGGCCTTAGCCATGTAGGCGACTTCGACTGTCATCGAGTCGTTTACTCACCGTAGTCGAATCTAGGTCGACCGTTGGCGGCGATGGCCTTAGCCATAATATAGTTGATGGCCTTAGCCATGTAGGCGACTTCGACTGTCGTCGAGTCGTTTACTCACCGTAGTCGAATCTAGGTCGACCGTTGGCGGCGATGGCCTTAGCCATAATATAATTGATGGCCTTAGCCATGTAGGCAACTTCGACTGTCGTCGAGTTATTTGCCGTCATAGTCGAGCTGGGTCGACTTATCAGCGTCGATGGCCTTAGCCATTATATCGTTGATGGCCTTAGCCATAACGTTGTTGGAGATGGCCGTGGCCTTTTACGCGTTGAGATGGCCGTAGCCGTTCATACATTGGAGATGGCCGTAGCCTTTCATACATTGGAGATGGCCGTAGCCTTTCATACATTGGAGATGGCCGTAGCCTTTCATACATTGGAGATGGCCGTAGCCTTTCATACATTGGAGATGGCCGTAGCCTTTCATATATTGGAGATGGCCGTAGCCTTTCATACATTGGAGATGGCCGTAGCCTTTCATGCATTGGAGATGGCCGTAGCCTTCATACATTGGAGATCAAGCTAGTCCAGTCCCTTTATCATGTCGGCCTGGAGGCCGTAAGGAGAGGTTGATATGATAAACTTGTTTCGCAAATATCTCCAAGTGTCCCCTCCGCCGCCTCGTTAAAAACCTCCCCGAGAAAACCCAATTGGGACAAAACTCGGGTAAGGGAAAAAGAGTACGACTCGGGAGACGCCTTTCAGAAGTGGAAATACTTGAGGTGAGTAACGTTCCGATTGTTTTGGAGCGTTTTCCCTTCCATTGTTTCCAACTGGAATGCGCCTTTCCTGTAAATTTCCTTGTTGATACTGTTAGTGTATTTACTTTGGGACTACAGAACGGATTTTCCGGGAGATCCCCTTGCATGTTACTTTTGGACTATGGGTACGGTATGCCGGGTAGATTCCCCCTGTACTGGATATTTATTTAGGGACTACGCGTTCGGTACTTCCGGGAGTATCCCCCGTGCACATTTATGATTTGGACTACGGGACGGTATCCCGGGAGATCCGTCTACACATTTACGTTTGGGACTACGGGACGTTATCCTGAGATATCCCGTGTTGCTTTTTTCTCTGTGTATTGAGTTATTTCTTTCTGTTGATTTTCATCTTTATTGACTTGTTAGTAGTTTCAACTATACTGTCATATTTCTTATAGTTTTTACCTTGTTATATATATATAACCAGTAGGGCCCTGACCTTCCTCGTCACTACTCGACCGAGGTTAGGCTTGGCACTTACTGGGTAGCGCTGTGGTGTACTCATGCCCTTTCCTGCACATGTTTTTCGTGTGTAGATCCAGGTTCTTCTGCTCAGCCATACAATCCGTGAGGCGAGGCGATTCAGAGACTTCAAGGTATATCTTCCGTGTTCGCAGACCTAGAAGTCCCTCTCTACTCTCCCTTCAGTTATAGGCTTTTTCCCTGTATTTTCCTTGTTATTAGACTTCTGGAGTTATAAACCTTATGTATTTTCTTTAGCTTGTGATTCATGAGATTCCGGGTATTGGGAGTGTTTTTGTTCAGTTTGAGAGAGTGTTATTGTATATGCCGAGTGGCATTATAACTTTCTTTATTATATTACCCGTAAATTGCTTGTTTCGTATCTTTAATTCTTTTTCCGCTAATTGTTAGGCTTACCTAGTCATAGAGACTAGGTGCCGTCACGACAGTTCATGGAGGGAGAACTTGGGTCGTGACAAGTTAGTATCAGAGCTCTGTGTTCATAGTAGTCATGAATCACAAGCCGGTTTATTAGAGTCTCGTGGATCGGTACGGAGACGCCTGTACTTATCTTCGAGAGGCTATGTAACTGTTAGGAAAATTCCACTTCATTTGATTCCTTGTAGTGCAAGATGATTGATATCAAAATTCTAAACCTTTGTCTTCTATTCTCTCATAGATGGTGAGGAAACGTGCTACCGAAGATGATCAGATACCCGCGCCCCCTGCTAGAGCCGCCAGAGGTCGGGGCCGGGGTAGAGGCTGAGGACGCGCACGTGGTGCAGCCAGAGCACCCGCACGAGCTGCTACAAAGGATCCACCAACAACTCCAACCAGAGCCCAGGCGCCTGATACGCCTATTGCTACTACTACTCCAGTTCTACAAGAGACCCTTGCACAGTTCATGAGCATGTACACCACTCTAGCTCAGGCAGGGTTGATTCCCCTTGCTGCAGCTACGTGTCAGACCGGGGGAGGAGCACAGACTCCCGTCGCTCGCACTCCAGAGCAACGGGTCCAAGTTGATCAGATCCCAGCGGTTATACCTGTACCGCCTGTAGCCCCAGTTCAGCCCGAGGATAGGGCAATAGCTTCAGAGGAGGAGCGGCGGAGACTTGAGAGGTTCAAGAAGTACCATCCTCCTATATTTAGTGGTCTAGCATCAGAGGATGCTCAAGGATTTCTAGAGCAGTGCCACCGTATCCTCCGCACTATGGGTATATCAGGGTCGAGTGGGATCTCTTTCACTACCTTCCAGCTTCGAGGAGCAGCCTATCAGTGGTGGTGTACTTTTGAGTTGGACAGTCTGGCTGAGGCAGCTTCTCTTACATGGACTCAGTTTTCAGATATGTTTTTGAGGGAGTACGTCCCTGAGAGCCTCAAGGTCACATGGCGCGTGGAGTTTGAGCATTTGCGCCTTGGTTCTATGACTATTTGGGAGTATGCTATCCGTTTTAGTGACTTGGCTAGGCATGCACCGGCCTTGGTTTCTAGGATTCGCGAGAGAGTTCACCGGTTTATTGAGGGGCTTATTCCCAGCATCAGATCGAGCATGGCCCGGGAGTTGGAGATTGATATTGCTTATCAGCAGGTGGTGAGCATTGCTAGGAGAGTAGAGGGCACGCATGCTTGGGATAGAGAGGAGAGAGAGGCTAAGAGGTCTCGAGAGTCGGGCCATTATTCTAGTGCCCGTGCCCCCGCTGCGGTTCGTCATGGGGTTATATGAGTCGCCCCGTTCATTCAGCTCTTCCAGCAGCCAATGGTATTCCAGCTCCTCCCAGACCTCAGGAGCCTTATTATGCATCTCCAGTATCTAGTGGGCCTCCTGCACGGGGTGCTTTCAGTGGCCAGTCCAGCAGACTTGGCCTGAGCCAATCACAGCCGCCACGTCCTCCCAGAGCATGTTTTGAGTGTGGCGACACCTACCATATGGTGAGGGATTTCGCTAGACTTAGGAGGGGTGCACCTCCACAGACTTCCCAGCCACAGCGTGCTTCGCAGAGTTTCCAGGCTATGATCACAGCACCAGTTGCTACCCCACCTGCTCAGCCAGCTAGAGGTGGAGGTTGAGGAGGTAGAGGTCGCCCTAGAAATGGAGGCCAGGCCAGATACTATGCCCTTCCTACCCGTATTGAGGCTGTTACCTCCGATTCTGTCATCACAGGTATTGTTCCAATCTGTCATAGAGATGCATCGGTTCTATTCGATCTAGACTCCACTTATTCTTATGTGTCCTCTTATTTTGCCCCGCATTTGGGCGTATCT
>NW_017672883.1:25950-69687 GCF_001879085.1 Nicotiana attenuata
ATACGTAAAGTGATAAATAAAGCATCATAATGAGGGAAAGACAAACCGTCGGCATCAGACTTATCGAAGGTGATACTATCTTCGAAGTCGTCATACCGTTCATGGGCGATGGTCCGCTTTAGTCTGTGACTGCTGGCGAACTTGACGTGATTGATCACTGACTCGTCGCCGCCTTCGACGATCATGTTTATCGTGCGCGCTGGGAAAGGTGGCTTCGGCGGCCCGTGGGGTTGTTCTCGTCCGCGTGCAAAGTTGACTTTCCCTTTGTCGCTGAGTAATTCCCTCAGGTATCCTTGGTTCAGCATCCTGACCACCTCTTGCCGTAGGCCTATGCATTCTTCGGTTTTGTGTCCCCGTTCCTGATGGAACTCACATAGGGCGTTTGATTTCCTTGTAGCAGGGTCTGATTTCATCTTCTGCGGCCACTGCACCTTGGTGCCCAGCTTCTCTAGTGCGTACACTATTTCTGAAGGAGATACACAAAAGTTATGGGCGGTTAATAAAGGGGGCGTACCTCTTTCGTTTCGGAGTGGGGCGACGTGTCGCTGTAGCGCGTCTGTATGCCTTGGTAGCGGATGGGAGAATCTGGTATATGGCTGATGTCGATCTCTGTTGGAGCGGGGGAGTTGTTCTCGTCGTCCTTCGTTCCGTCGATCTCTCCTCATTTCTGAGTGTATCGCTGTTAGTCATTGGGTCGGCCCATTAAGATCGTCCTCGTCCGCTCGTACCTCGGCGCAATAGGCTTGTGGATTTCCTCCCATGTGGTAGGGGATATTTTCATGAGGCGGCTCAGCAGCTTTCTGGTTGCCCTTGAACCATCCCTGCTTAGCCCGTTCTGGAAAGCGGCGACTGCCATACCTTGATACGTTTGGTAGACTCATCCTTACCCTGTTAAACCTTGCCAGGAAGTCCCTGAGTCTCTCTCCTGTGGTTTTCCTGACGGCGAAGATGTCGTTGACCCTGGCCTCCGCTTTCTTCCGCCTGCATGGTTTGTGACGAACTTATCCGCCATTTCCTCGAACGTTGATATTGCCTTAGCCGGTAGCTGGAAGTACCATGTTAAGGCCCCTCCTGTCAACGTCTCGCCAAACTTCTTCAGCAGTACCGACGGTACCTGTTCTTTCGATAGATCGTTGCCTTTTCACTGCGGTGACGTAGTGGATCAGATGATCCTCGGGATCTGTGGTTCCGTCATATTACCCTCAAGTAGGGTGGCATCTTGAAGGTTTTTGGGTGGAGTGAGGGGCAGCTTCTTCAGTGTAAGGTTGTTCAACGAACCTTCCACGTCACGTTTTTGTAGCAACTTGGGAGCACCGGGGATTCTTGTCGACCCTCTCCTGATGTTCCTTCATCTGGTCGCGGAGCGCCTTATTTTCGTTTTCCATTTCTTCCATCTTTTCTAGGATGGCTGTTAGCGTGCCATCGTTGGTCTGTGTCTCGATGGGTTGTTATTCGCGTAGTGCAACTTCCGGTTCACCCACGGCAGCAGTGGTACCTACAGTTGGTGTACACCCGAGTTACTTTGTGGTGACTCTCAACCAAGCCACTTAGAGTGCTTGTTAGCCATCTTTCAGTAGCTCTTTGACCTGAGGGTGCTTCCGTAGCCGCAGATGTGGAAGCTCCTTTTTCGTGCAGATCGTCAGACCTTCGGATGGGAAGGTGAGATCTCTGCACCTGGTGTGATGCTAGGGGTTGCATCAGGATGCCATCGTCACTGCCTCGTTGAAGGGCTAAGGAGATGGTAGTGACACCCAATATAGCTTTCGATCTTGTGTTATTTTCGGCCATCTTCTGTTTTGTGTGGTGTAGAGAGTGGTAGTTAGTTGATCTCTAGGTGGATACTATGGTTTTGATTCTCGAAATCCCCACAGACGACGCCAAATTGTTTGGCTCAAAAGTTAACGATATACTTTTGTAAGCTAAAAAACAATCAAAAGTAGGAAAAGGGTAAATCGTAATCAAATATAATAATCCTAGAGATGCGAAGATGATAATATTGTTGTAGATCTAGTATTGCAAAGTGATAATATGAACTCAATAAGATATGTTCGTTTGAAGTAGAGATAGAGAGAGAAAGCTAGAGAAAATGAGAGAGTTGTATTATCTCAGATTGCCCCTTTTACAATGTGAGGGTCTCCTTTATATAATAAAGAGACCCTCCTCGAAAGAAATCAAAAAGTTACAAAGACAGGTAACGTCTCCCTAGTGAAGACACTGAGTCCTAAACGATGTCGCTTTTGTCCCTACGGCCGAGTCGTACCGCTACGTTATTCGGTACACTCACTGGGCGTACTCTACTGGTAGAGATGTGAGGGTTCAAATATATATATATATATATATATATATATATATATATATATATATATATATATATATATATAAACTTGATATAAAAGACGTATATTATGCATTTTTTCTCTGTATACACGCATCGAGGACAATAATTACGTGAAGTCTTCTGAATAAATCTAAATAATTAGTCTCTGTTAAATACTTTTTATTTTGATATAAATTATGAGTAATATGGAAAAACAATTGATAAAAAAAAAATGTTTTATCAAGTGTCATAACAAATAAAATACACACTTTACAGTTATGTGCATTGAAAACCACTAAATTTACTAAATTAACGTATAAAGCTATTCAAACCAAGTCATGATTTTGCCATGTTACATACTCTATATTTATTGGGATCTTTTTCATATGCCAAAATCTTATTAAGAATCTTCATACCTTTTCCTACTATGATAGTCAAAGTTTGCCCCTTTATTCCTCCCGTTACAAGTCTTTTTAAAGTCCTCCATAAAATGTCTACAAAACAAGAAAAGGTTAAATTCACCGAGTTCCCTTTAAAATAAGATCCTAAATATTAAAACCATTATTGAGACATACTTGGTATAATTTAAAGTTAATAGGAAGCACTGAAATTCAAATTCCCATAAATATAATTTAAATTGTGGTATTTTAATTTTTTGCTACTTATTTAAAACACATGAACATCATACATGCACAAGGATGAAAATAAAGATCAATTTTAGGGGCCACTAAATTTTAAAATAATATCTTTTTGCTATTTACGCTAAATTAAATGATTTATTTATAAAAATGACAAATGAAAATGTGAATATATATCCATTTTACTATCTGATAAATTAAAATTCATATGCAAGAAATACACATATCTTCATTTGCTTAACATAAATATAAAAGCCGTTTGGACATTAAAAAAATTATTTTTTTTTCGAAAATTTTTTACTTTTTTCGAAATCAGTGTTTGGCCATAAAATTTTCAATTTTCACTTGAAGATGAACTTTGGAATTTTTCGAAAATTTGAAAAACTCTAAGTAGGCGTTTGGACATGAATTCCAATTTTTTTTTTTTCAAATTTTGGAATTTCACTAAAATTTGAATTGAAGATGAAGTTGTGTTTGGTTATAATTTTTGCGACATATTTGGATGTCTTTTTTTCAATATATTTTGCAATTAAAAACTAGCAATCTTTCCATTTTCAATTGAAAAACTGGTTCTCACAAGTTTTTCAAATGTGAAAATGCATTTTCAAGTGAGATTGAAAAAATTATAAGATTTGGATAACCAAACACTGTTTTTTTTAAAAAAAAATGGAAAAAAGGAAAGTTTTCTTATGTCCAAATGGGCTCAAAAAAGCTGTTTTCATGCAAATCACTAACAAAACTTCAAAAATAATCCAAAATAATATTCATGTCCGAACACTACTCTAATTTTCAAATACTATTTTCACTTAAAAAAAAATTGTTTTATTTTTTGAATTTTACAATTCTTATGTCCAGACGCCCACTAAATATATAGATTTTTCCATGAGCTTGACCATTGACTACTGATGTCCATTTCTTGTTTTAGCCACGACCACGCGTAACGCATACTTTTTGGTACCACAGCTAATCGTAGCCAATAAATTACTACAAAATTTAAATTTTCTCTCATTCCTAGAAGCAAGCAGCAAGAACAAAAATATAATAATTGTGTGGATTAAAATGAAGTCCCTAAACTCCCTCAAAAATCCAACTTGAAAACATTTGGTGGGTGGGGTACGTACCTTGATACTTGAAATATACGCTGCTCATAATACGCATATCTCGTTAAACTGTATCTATCACATTTCAGGAGTGCTTTGTGACACTTTTGGTGGCGGAGGAAACGGCGGTTTTGTTGGTGGCACTGGTGGTTCCGGCGATATGGGAATCTCAAAAATGCCACAAAATAATGCATAGCTGATCCGGAGAAATAATGATCTGATTTCTTCTTCTTTGCACCAATTTACTCAGGTTTTGCTCCTTCTCCTTATTATTGCTTTGCCAGCTCTAAAAAGTTTTCCTTTTTCTTCAATTTTTTGTCTCCTCGTTGCGCTCGATTTATCTTCTTGGTGCTATGAGATCCCACTTTTTTGTATTTTGGGGGTTCGTTTTTTAATTCATTGTTTATTGTTAAGGAAACTGGCATTTAAATTATTTTTTCCCTGGATTTGAATTAGTATTGTTGTCACGATTGTCGAACTGGGGTTACTTGATTCATAAAGTTTTGATTCTTATTCGTGGATTAAGCAAGAAATGGTGGAAATATTATAAAGTTTTGATTTTTGTGCGTTTCTGTTTTCATTTTCCACAACCCCCACCCTAACGAGCAGGGGCAAAGATTGGAGAAAAAATTAGGTTTAATTCTTTATTAAAGACATTGAGATAATCTTTTTAAATTAAGCATATAGGTTAAACCACTTTGTAAGATCTGCTAGCTGAAGATGTAGTATATGTAGCTAAAAAGGGGATTTTTTTTTTATTCTTTTGCATTTTTCTTATAAAGCTTGCGCGCCACTTTGACTATTCTACTGGTTATCTGCTACCCTAAGCAATACACGTACGAGTAACTGTGTGCACTGCTTAGCTTTGAACTCTGGTCCCTAAAGTTTTCACCCACTTCATTGACCACTAGGGGTGTGATATTCTTTTGCATAATTATTACCTCGAGATAGATAAGGGAAGGATAGCCTAGTTGTTAGGATTATGGTAAGGGTCCGAGTACCAAGGGAGCAAAACGGGAAAGGATTACTTTTAGGTTCTGGGTAGGGGGTTTAGGGAACGAGGTTTATCATATTCAAAAGTATTTAGTTGAAGGTTTTATACAGCAACTCCACTGCGTTGTTTTTCTAAATCTTTTGCCACGTTATTGAAGGAAAGACTTTGTTGATGTGATCAAGAGAAATGTCCTTCAAGAGCATTGTCCGTGAGCTGCGCGAGATGAAAGATGGGATAGGGAATATATCGAGGAGGGGAGTGGAAGGAAGGCACTGGCGCAACAGAACCCGGTCGCATATAGCGCCAGACGTGGCCCCTTTTGATCAAATTGAACAAGGGCAATGGGCAAATTTACCACCAGAGCTACTTCTGGATATTATCCGCAGGGTTGAAGAGAGCGAGGCAACTTGGCCTGCTCGAACTGTGGTTGTCTTTTGTGCATCTGTTTGCAAGTCATGGAGAGAAGTTACAAAAGAGATTGTCAGGACTCCTGAGGAATGTGGTAAAATTACCTTTCCCATTTCGCTGAAGCAGGTAATTTATTCTTACTCTGTTCAATTAGCATCTTGTTCCTATTGCCAATGTCAAATAAAGTTAAGAAAGTATCTCTTTCGTTTCTGTTTTTGCTTTGAACCAGCCTGGTCCCCGTGACTCCCCAATCCATTGCTTTATCAAAAGGGACAGAGATAACTCAGTTTATCGCCTCTACTTTGGCTTGACTCCATGTAAGTCGTACGCCTGTTCTTCTTTTCCTTTTGACACTGCATAGTGAAATTGATATCCTCTTCCATGATTGTGTCCCTTGTTGCCAGCTTGAAGATATAAATTGTATATTTGATCGATAAATCGATTTTCATCTTGTAAACCTCCAAAATGCTAGTTTGATGAATTACTTACACCTAGGTTGCTGGGTCCTTTGTGACACTGGTCTATAATTTTTCGTTGGAAAATATTTGTACAAGTTACACATCTGAAATTTACTTCATGACAGCTGAGGATGAGGGTGATAAGCTATTGCTGGCTGCCAGAAGGATCAGGAGGGCAACAAGCACAGATTTTGTAATTTCATTAGTTGCAGATGATTTTTCTCGAGCGAGCAATACGTACCTTGGGAAACTGAGGCAAGTTCTATCAAACTCCTAAGTGTCTTCTCATCGCTTGTTCCTAACCACCTCTCCAAAGTACTTGTCGAAGTTCTTGGCCTTTCATTTTGTTAATAATAGTGTCGAAAACAATTTGAGCAGGTCTAACTTTCTTGGGACCAAGTTCACCATATATGATAGCAAACCCCCAGCTGATGCATCTATTCAAGAACATTGTCGACATGGTCGGAGATTCCGTGCAAAGCAGGTATCTCCAACAGTACCTGCTTGCAACTACAGTATCGCCACCATCTCCTATGAACTCAATGTTCTCCGTACAAGAGGACCTAGGAGAATGCATTGCGCTATGCATTCTATTCCTTTCTCTTCTATCCAAGAAGGAGGCACTGCTCCAACACCAACATCATTTCCACAGCCTTTTGGTGAGAAGTCATCTCCTCCATCAGTTTCGGATGCAAAAGAGCTAGCTAAAGATGTCAGCTCAGCTGGTATTTCATGTTCAACTGCGTCATTGCCTCTCCGAGAGTCACTTGTGCTAAAAAACAAGGCCCCTAGATGGCATGAACAATTGCAGTGCTGGTGCCTAAATTTTAAAGGTCGTGTTACAGTGGCTTCTGTAAAAAACTTCCAGCTAGTGGCATCAGTAGATCCTTCTCACAATGTACCTGCTGAGGAACAAGAAAAAGTAATTTTACAGTTTGGAAAAATCGGAAAAGATATATTCTCCATGGATTACCGCTACCCACTTTCTGCCTTTCAAGCCTTTGCAATCTGCTTGAGCAGCTTCGACACAAAACCAGCGTGTGAATGATTTCATGCAGATTGTATGCGGCAATCGTTGTTCTTCTGTTGCTTCATAATGTTATGAATTGATGTTCTCTATTTATGGCCTTATTTATGAATTAGGATTTTTGTAGTGGAATATGCAGCTTTTCTAGCCTTACTACATAATTATGGAACATCAAGCAAGGGCTAAAATTAGCCAAAGAAATGGGATATAAGAATTATAAGCGGTAACTGGTTGTTTATTACTGAAGATTGCAAATTCTTGCTTGAAGCCAACAAGGCAAATATTGTACACATTTGGAGAAAGGCAAACAAATGTGCATACTTTCTGACAAGCAAATGTCACAGACATGACAAAGATCTGCTAGTCTGGGAAGGGGCGATCAATGATACGGAGTTTTTGCTCTTGTCAGATTTAAACAATGTAGCTTATGAGAGATTTTAGTATTTCTGTTAGTATTTTGTAATGTACCAAGAAAATATGCAGCTTCTCTAACAGTAGTTGTTTAGATAGAAGCACTTGTTCTGTAAGTTCCTGTGTTAATATGTGTTTACAAAGTGTATTCATCATGTTAGGTTTTCCACTTAAATGTTGAGTAAACAGCATCTGCAGTTATCATGACTCATATAATACCTTCTGAACTTTGTCATCCACTTTATAAGTCATAACTAATTTCCTCTCCACTTAAGATTTGTTTCATGTGATTCTTGAACTGCTTGTTCTTTCTATGTTCTAAGTATTAAGAGTCAGTATGTTGAGATGAGATTGCTAGTTCCTGCATCCTATTGTGTCAGCTGGATGCCCTGGATTCTGGGTGACGATAAATTGAATGACAATTAATTATTAACCCATGTGTACAGTGGCGGAGCTAGATTTTCATTAAGGGGATCAAAATATAAAGAAATAAACTCATCAAGAAGTCAAGAGGTGTCATTATATAATATATATATATATATATATATATATATATATATATATATATATATATATATATATATATATATATATATTTTCTTAAAAATTATCGAGCTAAACAGTGTAGTTTTCCGACGACACCCCTTAGGTGCATGTGTATTGTTCACTATGCACGGATTGAATTACTTGCTAGAAGAGTATATTGTGTTGAGTTTAATTTCTATTCACCGAGTGTGTAAAAAAGTATTTATACAATCTGGTCTTGTAATTACTATAATAAACAGTAATTTGTGATCTGGTAAATAATAATTAACTTGTTCTTATAGGATAAACTATGCGGACAATGTGAACATTTTTTTATATTGTTGCTATAATGAGTTAAAATCCTATCTAGTTTACCACTAGGTTGTGCTAGGGAAGTGATGTTAACTATGCGTTTATGGCCGAATGTCTAAATAGTTCATATATTCCATTACTAGGCTCTCCTAGTTGCATTGCTAACTATGCCGAGTGTCTGAATAGTTAATATTCGATTCTCTTATTCTCTAAGGTCATCAGTCGTAAGCCTACTAATATGATTTTGTTAATTATCAGGATGAATTTAACTTCTATACATTGATAATATTTTAGTCAATCAAAAAATATTCACAGTTAATTCTTCACAAAAATAAAATTTGTATTCTTGAAAATACGATATTACCTATTACAACAAGTAAAGATGATCCGTGTGAAAAAGATTACACCGTGATCGACAATAGCATGCTTTTTAATTCTAGGAGGATCTTTCTTTTAGTCCTTTTATTTCAATGTTGATCCAATGAAGTTCAACTAAAAATATTTGACCTTCAACCAATCGAAATATGCAATTTCGGTTCCTTTACCGACATACTTATACAAATATAATAAATCTTCCGACTATTAGAATATGGTTCACTATATGTTGTAGTAAATTTGTACTTCTACTTCAGATTTTGAGGGGAACAATTTTAAATAATTGTAGCGATTAAAAGGGGCTAGAAGCGTATAATTCTCTTGGTAAAATTACTAGGGAGCATAATTTGTACAGATTACCATGGTCATCTCGAGCTATATAATTACATAACCAACATCATCCTACGATTTTATAAATATGGCTTTGGAATTTATAACAGCTTATATTAGTTTTAAATTTTAATTTCACAAAAAAGCCTATAATCAATGAGTTCCAACAGCTACGTTGCAACATCATTCTTCAACTTTTATGAAGAGCACCTGATACTAGTTATAACTAGAAATCATCTGAATACACCAGATTATGGATCTCCATATTTGTTCTGTTTTCTCATTCAGCAGACTACAATGAAGAGTCAGGAAAGGTACAATCAAGAAAAAAACAAGTTGAAAAGTTAGCCAATATGCTTTGGAACAAAAATGTACGGAAGAGGGCAAGCGAATCCATGATCATCCTCTTCCAGGTATAGAAGAATTGGGAAAAACACAATAACTACAAGACCCTACGTACTTATAGTCATTCGTCACAGGGTCTATAATGAAGCAATATATTCTTGTAAATTTGTAAATGGAATTTTCTAGAAAAATACAAACCAAGTATAGACATCCTATGGACCTACAACTTATCAATATCATACCCTGGTTTATGAGGTTCTACCACTGCAGGCCCAGTTGTCATTCTCCCATTACTCAAAGTCGTCCAAGGGACAGGATCCCAGGTTTGGTAATGTGGGATTTGGTCTGTTTCAAAAGAAAAAGGATTCTTTTGTACGCCCAGTTTGCTACTTGATATCAATATATATGGTTGGCATCTTGCCTCTTGACGTAGTCCCTTGAGCTTCATCTCACAGTAGAATAAGTAATAAACTCTGTAGAAGTAAACTGAAATGGCTGAAGAGGAATAGGGTTCCTGCAGAAGACATGATATCATATTCTCTCCGCAATTACTGGAGTGTTTTGCATTAAGAACAGAGGGAGAAAAACAAAGGATAATTACGCACGGTCTTGGCCCGTAGACTTTAATTTGGCGGATATGAGTGTCCCTTCCATTAAGATGATTTGAGAGCACACCTATTTGCAGCATGAAAGTGTTGACAAAGGTTTCACTGTCACATAAATTAGGATATGGTTCGTCAATGAGCTTTATGCTGAAAAACATAACATCATAGGACAAAGAAATTATTTTAATGTCGATGGCTATCCTACAATTTTGAGGCTAAATACATGAGTAAATTGAGACATTCTGCTTCTTTTGTGTGGGAGCTCTTAACAATTTAAACCTGAGATGCACAGAAAAAAGTATGCCAGGAAATTGCAGTGACACAAACAGACATGCTCCTCCTTTCCCTCTCTAGAATTGCACGATAACTTCGTTGGCTTGTATCTTTCAATCAAAGAAATGGGTCAGAAACTCATCGACACTTAAGAGAATAGAAACACAGGGGCTCGAGGCACGAGGATGGTGTTCAACACTTGCAGAACATATTTCCACAAGGCAGTAGAAGGTCATCTCAAAAACAAAGGGAGAGTATGCTAAAAGTCATTTTGACAATTTGCATTAGAAGTTGTCCCCTGCCTGTGCAGAACAGACACCCCAGATCCTTAGAAGAAGAAAAAAGAAGAGCAAATAATATATTTCGTCTCTCGTGTAAAAATAATTAAATCTTTTATCTTTTCTTGTTGGGACTAGATCAACTAAACACTTTCATATAAGTGTTATTAGATTAGACTTTCATGTTGTTTCAGAAATCAAAATTATCTTCCATCGTCAGTTCTGCTCATATTTAGCCACTTATATTGAAGAAATAAACTTTTTGAGAAGATGTTAAAGAAAGAAACATAAACATTCATATCTAGTTATGCTCGTAATTTAATCCTCATCTATATTTTGTGATTTTAACCATCAGAAACCATATACTAGTTTATTAAACAATGGCTTATGATTAACCATTAATGAAATGGTACTTTGCATCCATGTTTAAAAAGAAAAAGATACATAAGTTGGTAGAGAAATGAGAGACGAGTCTTGCTCATTTATTATGTATTTATTTAATCCTTTTACGTTATTAAACTAATAGCTTGTCTTTATTTATGTCCATCTGATTATCTGATGCTTCAAGAATGAATCTAATGATTGGATTACCTCACAGTGGTTGTATAAATACAAATAAGGGGCTAAACACAGGCAGATTAGGTATTTTATATTTCCGAAAAAGGACTGAACTATGCTTAGAATTAGAGCCACCGAAAAACATGCAGCTTAATCAGCAAAAGAAACAGCAAAGAAAAGAAATACAAAAAAATTGCCAAAAACATGAAGCCAACACTTCATTTGCTTACCGCGGATCATTCCCAGATAAAGATATATAGACCCATCCAGTTGGCTTGACAAGCTCCACTGCTTTTATCTCCTAAAAACCAAACAAAGCACATAACGTCCTTAGCTCCTAAAATATACTGGTACAACTATTCAGCAGTTAAGACAATTAACCTCAGAGTTCCAATATACCATTACCTTCAAGTTGTGAAATCCATCGCCTGCTCGGATAGAGATCTTACCAGGTGTATAGCTTTCGTCAAGCTTGAAATCAACATACAGGACGACTAACTGAGAATAATTAACAGCAGAAAAAAGAAGAAAAGAAAAAAGTTAAGACCATTCTCAAGTGATTAACGGTGAATTACCAAACCAAACCTTATCGTATAACCATTCTATGGTTAAGTAAAATAAAAATCTAAGAGAAATTCATGCTACAGTAAAACACTTTAAAATCATAGCAAATATTCATGTATAAGAAAAGAAAAATTAAGAAAACAAAGTGAATGTTAAACCATAACTCATATAAGTAATTTCTTTTTAAATGTTTAATTATTTTTTAATGATGATGGTGTATGGGCTAGCTTGCACGCACCTAGATTATAACACTGGCTACCTATTATCTCCCACCAGCACAGTTACCGGATAATTCTACCCACCAAGGCTTATTACATGTTTAATATTGTTCATAAAAATAACACCCTTAAACACTAGGTAAAACATCTTTACTGTTTTAATACTATCGGTGAATGCACTTGCTAAGAGTAAGTTTTTTTAAAACAAGACTTCATAATAGCAAGGATTCGACAGAGTAAGTTTTTTTAAAACAAGACTTCATAATAGCAAGGATTCGACAAAGGAATTGTATATGGGATAGAACCTACTTGAAGCTTAACTTTCTTCTGAAACTGCACATTAACAAGATGAGGCTGTGCGCCATCTGATCTGAATACAGCAAGAAATAAAAAGCCCAAAATCAGCAATTAACTATGAAGATAGTAATATGGTGAAAGTAAGTGTATGTAAACACCACTTAATTTGAATGTCAGAGTTAGGTAATAGAGAATTGTTACTGCCAATAGGTATCAAGGTTGTCATCGCGAAGGGAAAGGACACCATTGCCGGGTTTATAGGAGCTGACACTCCAAGCAGCCTTTTTACCCATTTCCCGGAGGTCATCATCTACAACTAGCTGCTGGCTTCCTCCTGTCAGTTTCCCTTCTTCCTCTCCCTCTGATGAATCCGCCATAGCTGAATTTCACTCACCTTAACTTTTTCTTTGATTTGTATAATACTTTGCTTGGCTGTTCTTAATGCAAGAACTGAAATCCCCAATTTTGATGTAATCCCCAATTCGGAAACCCTAGGTTTTCGAGTTTTTCAATTTTGAAAAAGTGGATTGGGGAAATGCATGGTGTTTCCCAATGTAACGCCATTTTTTAAATTCAAATTCTAATTATTTAATGAGTCAAAGGACGACATTATTACATTTGTGAAACTAACATATGAATTTTAAATCTACTTCTCATATAGCTAACAATATCATATCATACTATATTATAAGTGTGAAGATTTTAGGTAAAGTTATTTTATTAAAATAACCATAAAAATTGAATGACTATTTAACCCCTCATTTTAATACAATTTCTTTATTATTTTTGTACCAAAAACCTACCTTCCAATAAATAATAAATTAAGTTGTAAAACAATGAATTAGGTAAATGAATATAGAAACATGTGGAATAATTTCCTTACAACAACCATTTAGCAGCCTATTCAATGCCTTAGAATTGCTTTTCATCTTCCTATACCAATTCAATGTAACTTCCACAAGTAAATTTTTAGTAACTTACTGTTAGAAGTGGGAATTTGCAGAAGCTAGGAGATGTTTCCATGGTGGAAACTCAGAGAACGAGAGTGAGGAAACTAAAAAATATCTGTTCTCCTTTATTCGAAAATGAATTGTCTAGCCTTTCTAGAATAGTCCATAGTCTTTTTATATTTACATAGAATTTGGCTATAAAAAATAAGTGTAGAAAATGGGCTATCATACTAAGTAGTATACAACTGAAAACTGAAAATAGTGCAACTATTGGGTTGGGCCTGCTGTCAGTTGGGCTGTGTATTTGTGTATGTCAACACCCCCCCCCCCCCTCAAGCGTGGGGATGAGAACACTCCAAGCTTGCCAAGTAAAGAATGATGAAGAGGACCAGGAAGAGCCTTTGTCATAATGTCAGCAAGCTGTGAAGAACTGGGCACAAAATGCAGAGAAATCAACCCAGAATTGAGACTCTCACGTACATAGTGACAATCAATTTTGATATGCTTTGTTCGCTCATGAAAAACCGGATTCTTGGCAATGTGTAAAGCAACAATGTTGTCACAGTATATGGGGATAGGAGCAGAAATGTGGAGACCAAGATCACCCAATATCCGGACTAACCAAGAGACCTCTGCAACCACTTTGCGAAGAGCCCTGTATTCAGCTTCAGCAGATGATAGTGATACTGTTGGTTGCTTTTTGCTTTTCCAAGAAATTGGGGAACCACCAAGTGTAATATAAAATCCAGAAACAGACCTCCTTGACTCAACACAAGCAGCCCAATCAGAGTCTGAGTATGCCTTGATAGAAACATCAGGAGAAGAAGACAAAAGGATCCCTAAATCTGGAGCATTGGGTAGGTACCTCAACACATGAATAGCAGAAAGTATATGAGGAACTTGAGGGGCCTGAAGGAACTGGCTAAGGTGTTGAACACAAAAGGAGATATCAGGTCTAGTATGTTGAAGAAAGTTGAGTTTGCCAATAATTCTCCTATAGGAGCTGGGATCAGTTAAAGGGGCATCCATGTCAACAGACAACTTGACAGAAGCATCAAGAGAAGTCACAACAGGGGAAAAATTCTGACAGTTGAATTCTGCCAGCAATTCATGTGTGAATCTCTGTTGACTGATGATGTATCCTTGAGGACATTTAGTGACCTCCAAACCAAGGAAATAGTGGATGGACCCCAAATCTTTGATCTTGAATTGTTGATCAAGGAAGAGCTTAACACTGTCTATTTCAATGACATCATCCCCAGCCAATAAAATATCATCAACATACACTGCTAGGACTGTGAGAGAGGTAGAAGTAGATTTGGTGAACAAAGAGTAATCATTCATACTAGAAATGTAGCCATATGTAGACAAAGCCTCAGACAATTTTGAAAACCATTGCCTTGAGGCTTGCTTGAGGCCATATAGAGACTTTTTGAGCTTGCAAACCAAGGGGAATGGAGAGGAAGCAGAAGAGGAAACCTGCAGTCCAGGTGGTACCTTCATATAGACCTCCTCATGGAGATCGCCATGGAGGAAGGCATTATTGACATCAAGTTGGTATATAGTCCAGTTTCTTTTAACAGCAAGAGAGAGAAGACATTTAACAGTGGTGAACTTAACAACTGGGGAGAATGTCTCATGATAATCAATTCCCTCCTTTTGAGTGTCACCCCTAATGACTAGCCTTGCCTTGTACCTTTCAATAGAACCATCAGATTTCTGTTTGATTTTATACACCCACTTGCAAGGAATAGCCTTTTTGTTAGGGGGAAGAGGGACAATATCCCAAGTGTTGTTGGCCTCTAATGCTTGAAATTCCTTTAGCATGGCCTCCTGCCAAGCAGGATGAGAAGCAGCCTGTTGAAAATACTGAGGCTCATGCAAGTGCAAATCTGTGGTAGACATTTTGGAAGCAGTAGATACAGGAGCAGAACAGACATAATCTGCTAGGTAAGGAGGAGGATGGGATACTTTAAGAGACTTTCTTAGAGGAGGATGTACAAGTGGAGGAAGAGATGAAGTAGCTGGAGAAGAAGAGGATGGTAAGGTGTGAGGCCCCGTAAAATTTTTGGCTCATAAACCAGAATCTCGTGGTGTCGGCTCCGAACACGTGTTAGGAATGTGTAGAATTCTTCGCTCGCCGCGGTTCGGACCCTTGGTATTGATCTAAGCTTTTAAAAATCAAAAGAATCAATTTTCCAGAAAAATGCCATTATGCGGCCCAGAATGCGGTCGCAGATCCAATATGCGGACCGCATTACCGACCGCATACGAACAGTGTTGGTTAAACTTGAGGTCAGATGCGGTCCAAAATCGCGACCGCNCAAGATGCGGTCCAAAATGCAACCGCATAATCGATATGCGGACCGCATTTCTACCGCAGAGTGGAACAGTAGAGTTGTCAAAATTAATGTTGAAAATGCGGTCTATTATGCGATCGCATAGCAAATATGCGGACCGCATAGTCGTCGCATATTTTGCTTTGAATTTTGTGAATGTCAGTTCTGCGGTGCACTATGCGACCGCAGAACATAAATGCGGACCGCATTCCTGTCGCAGACCCAAACAGAATCCTCAGAGTTTTGGGGGCAATTCTGCGGTCCAATCTGCGGACCGCATTTCAACTCTGCGATCGCAGAATGCGATCGCAGATCTTGCTCGGCTTCTTTTTTTCCTTTTCTTTTTCTTTTCTAAATTTTAACCCCGACACCTTTTTTATAAAAGACCCCAACCCCCTCATTTTTTAACAAGCTTCTGAACAAATAAGAGAGAGGGAGAGAGGGTTCTTGAGAGAGAAAGCCACCTTCTTCAAATTTGATCCTTGAAAACTATCCGGGCGGGAAAATTTCAAAGCAATTATCTTCATCCCCATTCTTGCAGGTAAAAATCCCTAACTATTTTCATTTAAATTCGGGTTTAATCTAAGGGGAGGAAGTCTCATGCATTGGCTCTTGAAAATAGTGGTTAAAAATGTGCATGCACGTCTACAAAAACCTAGAGCCTAGTGGGAGTAATTGGGTGAGAGCAACGACTTGTGCAAAGAAGGGGCTAGTAACCTAGATATGTTCGGGTAGTGGTTGTGAAGCTTGAATTTTAAGTTATGCGTATTAATTTGTGCACTATATGGATGTTGCTAGATTATTTGGTGAATTGGAGGTAGAAATTAAAAAGGGACTCAACCTCAGGTATGTATGGCTAAAATCCCTTCTTTTTTTATTTTGAAATTGAGCTCCGTTGTCATTTATGAAAGCATGGTAAGAGTTGAATTGGTTAGCATATTGCTTGTTATTACGCAATAATTGATATGCAATTATCTGTACATATTCGTGAAGGATGTGCCCCAACGTGAATAATGTGCATATCTTGATAATTTGATAATGACGGAAAGTACAGTTATATGTGGAAATACTTGGGCTATAAGCCAACATTGGAACAAAGAATTATTCATGCTAGATATGTGCTTATTTACCCGTGATTGCAATTTGAAGTATCCTCAATATATGTGTATATGTTCACAACTTGTAAAATGAATATCAAAAAAAAAAGGGAAACGATGTGATGATGGTGGCCATGAGTGCCCCAGAAATTGTTATGTTATGTGTGGAATAAAGACTTGAAGTGTTGGCTAATGAGAATGGAGAAATGCCTCAAACGAGGTGACCTAGCCGATCGGGTCGTGATCGGACACCATGCCGCACACATGGTGGTAATGTGCTGATATTGGATTCCGAATAAAGGAAATAAAATATTGATTGAGAGTAATGCCTCCAATGAGGTGACCTAGCCGGTCGGGTCGTGATCAGACTCCGCTTGGGATAGCGGTGGTAATGAGAATGTCACACCTCCTTTTTCCTGCACCCCCAGCCGAGGATATAATAAAGGGAGTTATTTCCAACTTGAAGTGACAATCGAAACGGGATTTATTATTAAGATTCAGAGTCGCCACTTGAGAGATTAATGGTGTCCCAAGTCACCGGTTGAATCCCGAACCGAGGAAATTATGACTCTGTTAACAGTCCGCGAACCAGAAATCCGAGTAAGGAATTCTGTTAACCCGGGAGAAGGTGTTAGGCATTCCCGGATTCCGTGGTTTTAGCACGGTCGCTCAACTGTTGTATTTGCTTTTATCTGATTTTAAAACATGTTCTAACCTATGTGCCCTTTTATTAATAAACCGCTTTTATTTTATTTATATTTTTTTTCATTTTTAAAGAATTGCAACGTCGTGAAAATGCGTCTCGAACCACGTCGCACCAGTGCACCCGTGATTGTTAACTCATATCGACTCCGTTGAGATTTGGATTTGGTTCACATAAATGTGCACCCGTAATTACGAAGGTAATATTATTAAAACGCGCCTAAAGTGACTAACGAGTCATTATCTTTGAGGAAAACCGTGAAATTCGCTAAACGGTTCACCCGAGTTATAAGTATTTTTTGTATAGCATTTATTGAGGGCCCCGCCATTTGTATTTGGCTTGACGAGGCTCGTCTCATTTTTATTATTAAAAGCCAATCCTAAAGCAAACTAGAATTTTCTATTTATTTGTCTCTAAAGGCCAATTAATTCACAAATATAAATTCGGGTCTCGAATTCAAGTCCGAATTCAAGCAAAAGGGAAGACCCTTCTAGCTTGAACCCGCTACCTAATTCGAAATCCAAATTTAGTATTTTAATTAATTACTCAGACTCCTAATTGATTAACATTGTTTGGAAACCATTATATTTCAACCAGTTCAGGCCCATTAAACAAAAGGACAGGCCAATTGTAGATTCTGGCCGAGGTCCAAACGCATACATGATTGAAATGGGACCTGGGCCGTCTGTTAAGGTCCAGAGACTCTACTATTGAAATGGGCTGTTTAGCCCTACCCGTTAAAATCAAATTCCAACCCGTTCAGCTTAAGAAATTTCAGCATCAAAATACCCAGAACAACTTGAAATTAAATCAGCAAACTTCTGAAAAAGAACTTCAGCAGTCAAATGTTGAGCTGAATGCTGAAATTAAACTGGAATTCTCAAGGAAACAGTCTATTTTGGTTTTTCTACTGATTTTTCTATTATTTTTTTTTTGATTTCTTATATAAAACTAAGATCTAGAAGAAGATTGTTTTTAAAAGATTTGAAATTCAAACTATAGCTCAGATCTATTGAGAGGATTTTGGGGAGGGAATTTTTGGAGGCTGAAAAAAAAACCTCCCAATCAATGCATTGGGGTTGCCTTTTATAGGCAACAAATAGGGTAGAATGTTCTAGATGGCACTCACACAGTTTTCCTTCTTTTATTTCAGATTTCACCCATTAGTCCTTCAATTTCTGACTTGTTTCTCAAGTTACTGCCCTAAGTTTACTGAATCCTACACTAAAGTCCTATTCTAGAAGGCCCTAGGGTGTTCTTCTACCCACACAATGTCTATACTACCCTTTCTTTTGTTTTGAAATTACTATTCTTAACAAAACTACCCTTTTCCATGCCTAAACTACCCTTATTTGCTCCCTGAAATTACTACCCAACCCTAAATGTCCAAACTATCCTTTATCTAGACTAAAATTTACAAATGACCAACACTAATCAAAGCAATTAGAATCAAACACTAAAGGAATTAAATCATACATGAACAAACTAACTAAACTAAATACTGATTACTAACTAAACTAAGCTAACCAATCAACTAATACAAGATTAACAGTTAACCAAAACAAAACCAAACAAAGCTCAAGCAAGATCAAATAACAGATTATCTACACTAATGAAAGCAAATTTCAGAACATCATATCAACTAATGGACTTAAATCATACATGAAGCAAAACTAAAATGTAAGCTAATATGCTTGACCCTAATTTCAAATCATTATCATGGATAAAGAAGACACAGTAACCGGAAAACTCAAATGACAACGCTCATACCTAACACAGGGCCCAAGATTAACAGCAACCAAATGAAAAAATGCGGGCAATCCTAAATTAACATTAATCGAGAAGACGATAACAATCGACGAACAAAAGGTGAATGACCAGAAGACATTACCTATGGAGCCCGAACCGGAAGGCTGGAAAAACGATTCGAGCCCTCGGAATAATGTAATGTTTGTTCTTACCAAAGAACAACAAATGAACAGTCTATTTCGTGACTTGAATCCAACGCTGAACTCAGGGAATCCACAAAAATGAGCAAACCCAAATTCTCCTAAAATCCTCTGCCATCGCCATGAATTTAGATTCCGACAGTCGAACAGTCGCTTAACAATTGAGGAACAACATATGAGCGAGTTAGGGTATGATAAAAGGAGGGTCGACCGAGCCAGCGTCGCAGGTGGAGCTTGAGCTTTTGGCACGGAGTTTGATGATTTAGGGTTTTACACCGATAGAATTCTCGATTCTAAAGATTTGAGAAGATCCGGCATAGGAATTTGAGGGAGCGGATTTGGCGGAATTGGACGAGGAAGGGACGGGGATTCAATGTGTTAATTTTGGGTCCATCGGAGCATCGCCCGCCACGCCCGGGCGGCGAGGCATGGCGGAGCCGATGAGGACGACAGGGTACGAGGAGAGGAGAATACATGTTCTTTAGGGTTTGATAAATTATTCAGACACTTATATTATTTACCAACAGATTGAACATGATCCGTTGATCAGGGGAATCGACGGCTGATTGACTCACCATTGACACCAACACCGGTCACCCACAAACACCGTGACGATCGTTTGGTCCAGTTCGGACGGCAACTGGACTCGGGACAGGAGCATATGGCTCGGGTCCGAAACAAACTGAATCTCTTGGGGACTAAGCAATGGCGAAAATTTTAGCGAGGCCACCTCCCAAAAGCGCATGATCTCCTTAATTCCAGCACCCTTTTCAATTCAATTTCCTTTTCCTTACTTCTTTTAATTTTCTTTTTATATTGTTTTTGTATTTATTCTTATTTACTCCTTTATATTTTTTCTGATTTTATAAAAATGCAAATAAAAATAATAATAAAGACCCAATTATTATTTTCAAAATTAAGCTAATATAAACCTATATTTGCGCAAATTCAACAATTAACAATTAAAAATGCAAAAGTGGACTATTTTTGTTATTTTCTTCCATATTGTGTTCTAAAAAACCTTATAAACCACTCATTAATCCGTAAAATCATGAAATATAAATCCATATGCAAATGACCAATGTATCTTTTCATAGTTTTCATTGTGAATTAAAATGCACAAATTAAATGCCACCACAACTTAAACAGAACAATAACACAACATTCCACAAATCATAAAATAAAGAAAAAAATCATTTGTTTGAATTTTTACGGGACATAATTCATATAGATAGAGGGCAAAAAATCACTGTGCTACACCAGACATGCCCTCTTGCTCGGACAACACGAAGCAGTTTTCGTGAAGATAACGTGAGCGGAAACGACGAGACGCATTTTTTGCCGTCTCAACCCTCATTCCGTTGACCCCAGCATTTGAAACAAGCACCTTGACCGCCCCACCCCTGCAATTCAGCGAGGTTGCCTACGATATCACCTGGGTAAACAGGAATCAGTGCCGTAGTTGTAGTCGGGAATGCTCTGCGTAGCTGGGCGACTAGCAGAAGACTGTCGCACCTTCCTGCTGTTGCCTGATGTGCTCTGCTTCGCTGACCTCCTAATTACACCGGTGTACTCAAAATAAACAAAGAAAAGCTAGGCCTAAAAGCTATGATCCGTACGAATCATACAAAAAGGCGAGCACCCTATCCCAATATCTTCCAAACTTTCTTGTACTCTGCCTTGAAAACTCTGTAACCCTTTAGCTCTAACACCGCCTGAGCCCTGTTCCTGTGTTGTCTTGCATTGTGGATTGGACAAATATTAATCTGCCCTCCCTCCGGAATGCATGCTTGATTGTACCACTTGAAACATGTGTCCCACTTTTTCCCAGGTGAGGACACCATGACGCTATGAAAGTCGTGCCTACCCGTTACAATCCGAGTGCGAAGCATACCTGCACTGAACTACGCCGCAGAACTATACATCATGATGCCCTCCTGCTCTTCCCAGCGACCAAGGGACTACCTGCACTCCTCACAACACTAAATCAACCAACCCGCCCCATTCTCCAAAGTAACCCAGGATTTAACTCGAATCGCACAACCGCGAAGCCAAAACCACCATAACCCCCCAATTACCCAGCAATGCTTATCCATAACTTCAGAGCTACACTTGTCTCTGTCCTTCTCCTCTTCGTTCCGTTCGCGTGCGCCGCCCACACAAACAAGCCAACCAACCCAGCCCCAATCGCCAAATGCTCCCACCAAAGCCCCGCTAGCACCCAGACCACAACCCAGCGCCCGCCCAACCACACCCATCGCCCCCCTACCACACATCATCACCGCCCAAATCCAACACCAACCTGTCACCAACACACCGAACCAGACCCTGCAACCGCGAAAAAACGATCCACCCCACACCAGCCAAACCAAACCCCCGGCCCACCACCCGGCCACCCGATAACACCCGAACCCCGCTCACCCATCGCCGAACCCAAAAAACACAGCCCGCCAGACCACCAAGCCGCCCACCCCCCCTCCACCCCCCGCACCCCGCCACCAGCGCCAACGCAAACAAACAATCCCCACACACACCAACCGACCAAAAAACCACAACGACGAAAGGCCCACCCAAAACCACCGACAAACACCACACCCACGCACACACAACTCACAACCCAACCCGACGCCCCACACACCGCACACACGATCGACCAGTCCACCCGCCGACCCAACAACAAAACCCACGTTCAAACCAGACACCACACTACACCGAAGAAAGCGCACACCCACCATCCATAGCAACCGCGCCGCCGCCGGAACCTGCCTCCCATGCCCACCCCAACACCCACCACCCCCCACGCGCCACCACCTACCAACAAAGACCCTACACCACTCACAGCCACTCCACCCCCACAACTCCACCACCCGCCCACACCACACACACCCACCCTCAGCCCAAACACACACCACCTCCACCCCCCCCCCCCGCCGCAACAACCACACAGAACCCCCACCCCCACCCTAATCAACAAACCCACCCACCCACCACTCAAACCACACTACCCCACCCGCACCACTGCTACCACCACCAAAATGACAAGACTCTCCAAACTCACATCCAATACCGCCCGAACACAAAAACCGCGACACCCCCCTGACGCCTACAAGCATCTGCTTCCACGAGTGAAGATCAACGACCAACTACCACCAATAGCAGCCAAAACCCTCGAACGAGCCCCCACCATGCCGGACACCAATAGGCACGATCAACGCTGTGTCATGCGCCAGGCTTCTTCTCTCCTCTGAAAATCGCGAAGCACACTAGTGCACCATATAAACTCACAGCGCCGACCTGGTACGCTACGATAAACTCATACGCTCACACCCGCCATCCTATCAACATACCGTCTCTCATATCTGCCCGCGTTGCATTCCCCCAACTATATAACACAAAATAATCAATAACCTCACTACTCTCCGCTCCCCAACCCGCTCTATAACCTAGGACATCACCTGACTTCTACTCCCCACTCAACGCTGCATCCGGTACAGACTATTACGCTTACACATACGCACCCAATTAACAGATGTATCACCGCACACCACCTCCACACCGGCCTTCTCCAAACAGCGCATAATGTCGTCGCCTCCTCAGCCGCAAGTCCTAAAAGCACGACTACCTGAACTCCACCCTCATTCACACCACCCAACGCTCCCGCCGAAACACCCCCTCACCCACCTTAATCACACGCCATGCAATCTGTACAGCCACTCGCTTACAATCCAGGCCTACACAATTATCACTAGACCTACCTGATCGAAATCGCCGGTCTTCCTCTCCATCCGATACCCCCTACGCAACACCTCTACTAACCCAATCATCAGACACACAATCTAATCCTAAACCACCGGAACGCCCCCACCTCCCGCCCGCCACATAGCATTAACTACTATCTCACGACCGCCCCCATACAACACATCGGACCACTTCGCCCACCCCCAATATCAGAACCACCCCGCTCCTACCCCCTCTCCTCACCAACCCCCCACGCTCACCTGATCATGCAACCTTGAAAAGTATTCCCCTCGTCTCTCCACGGTACCCGTTACTCTACGCAGACGGCGAAATTTCGAAATGTCATCACTCCCTCTGTTGCTCCTCAGCGCAGGAGCTCACGACTGCTGACTCTTGAAAGGATGCTCCCTTTGTTCTCCAAACGCGGACTCCGTCTATTTCAACAAAATAGACAAAAACAAAGACACATGTTCCTGCGATGCCCGGCTTGGTCAGCTGGCTCATATAACCTGGATGTAACCGAACACCGCTAACATTAGACCAGGCAGATAATCAGGATAAGAACACTTAAAACAGCTTCTCAAACTTGCATGCTGTACTATCTCCCCTCTGTTTATCTCCAGCAGGTGCAGGATTCACTCTTCGCGAACTGCCCTTTGACCCTTGTAAACTTGATTCATTCTCTCCTCTCGCGGCTCCGAAACTTCAGCTGATCATTGACACATGTATAATACCTCCTCGTTTTTCTCAGGTCGCGCCGGTCCCTGGACCTAGTCAATAAAACCCACTAAACAACCGAAGAAGACAATTTCCTGGCAACTCCGCCACTGTTCACCGATGGCAATACTCAGCCAGAGACTTTCGTGAGTTTTAAAGATTAGCAAAAACTATAGAATCACCCGCCTAGCTATTGAATGCCAATTCGCATGCAGAATACAAAGACTAAGGACTTGACATTGGAAAGTACGTCTCATTGAGTGAGTACAAACCAAGAACCTTCTTGAACTAAGCAAAATCTCATTCAGAAACTAGTCAGAATTTCACATCTCCTAGGAAACGACACAAGCTTCCAGATCAGCCAAACGTAAGATTTAGATCCACTGCGAGAAAGTTATATAGTGACATAAGCGTTCACCGTACGGTTTTTTGTTAATGCTTTAGCGACGAAAAAGCATATCATCCAGACTAAAGATTTTTGCATCTAAGAGCAAGCTTCATCCAAAATCTCAGTTTATTTCGATCTTAGCACGAGAACTAATTATATCAAGCAGACGTAAGATTGTATCCTCAGGAGAGAATTACCGATCAGACTACGCTTAGAGCTTCTGATCCATAGCCTGAGACATTCAATATCACTAGACCTGAGCCAACGAATGATTGATCACTAGAACAGAGAAGCTTCATCAAGACGAGACACCAAGGGACCCCTTCTGCTCACTGCATGCTCTACGGTTCTACACGGGAGACAAAGCATTCTCAAATCCAAGGCACTAAGATTCTCCAGACACTAGATTGACGACAAATCCTCACTACCAACTAGAGTGTGTCTACTATCTTCATAGAGACAACAATTCATCAGCTGTACTAAGTAGCGTCGATCCTAGGAGAACAATTCATCAGACGTACGGTGGTCTATCTTACTGGAGAACGGTTCATCAGACAAAGATTGTGAATCCTAGGAGAAAGATTCACTCAGACTAGGTTGTCAATCTTAGGACAGAACAACTGTCATAGACTAAGATTAGTGATCCTAGGAGACAAATTCATCAGACTTAGCGTTGTCACTATTCTTAGAGAGAGACAATCTCAGACTAAGATTGGTGGATCCTAGGAGAAAATTATCATCAGACTAGGACTTTTTCATCCTAGGAGGGAAAAAAATGTAAAAGCCCAAATGGCAGCATTCTTACAGCAGCGCTAACATAGACCACGGCCCACAGCGAAGCTATTTGAGACCAACTCCCTCTTTTTTGTCCGGCGCTTCTTATGCAGTTTCACTCTTCATTTTTTCTTCTTTATATTATAATACATCGCATGACACAGTCGAAGCGCATACTTTCTCTGTGCCACTACTGCTCTAGTTCTCCTGTTTCAAACAAACGAAAACTTGTGAGTTATAACAATTCTGCATGAGCTAGCTTTGTCGCCCCACTTTGAAGTTTGAGAGCGGTAATGCTTCCCACTGCCATATTTGCCAGCCCATCTTCCTTGAAACATCGACTCTTGTATCTTCTCCCACGCCTCTCACACACCTTGCTTGGTTATCCTTTCCAGACCTAGTTTCCTCCAACGCATCTTGTCATTCCTGAGCAATGCCATCGATCGCTAATATGAGTCACTACGGCATGTCCTCGCCCAGTGTGGTGTCAGTGGTGTCTCGTTATCAATTAATGCAATCCCTACCCAATGCCACGTATACTACTTGCTCCACACTATCGTGGCTAGTCCCCTGCTCCAACTTTCATGTTGTATCTCTTCCTGTCGACCACCCAACACAGTCTAATATCCACCTGCCTCACAATAGAAGGCCTTTGAAACGTCAGTACATGATGACATTGTATCCTTCCCTCACTTCGCGTTAATCTTGAATAACTCCCAGACATTCTATCTTGGGGCACGATACTTGCCTAACTGCAACTTCCCTTCCAATCGCAGCAACAACATCAACTCACCTATCTCAATCCGACACTTCTTCATCCCACCCTCACCCCCCCTCCGTGACCACTACGTCCTCTGACCTACACTCGGTAACCAACACCTTTCACTTGTTTACATATCAGAAACATTCACGTCTCTTTCGATCACTGTCCACAAATACCCCCACTCGCCTTACATCAGTGTCTAGTATGCTCATGTTCTATCATCAGATAACTTCCGAACAGCAATGCACGGATATCTACCATACCCCTATCGTACCTACACGAACGCCACAATCCTCTACCAATTACAAACATAGGTCGTTCATTCCAAGTGCAACAAACCCAGAGACCTCCTTGTAAGGCCCTCAGTGACAGTCATACTATCCCTTAGCTTCGCAGCGTCGCTACCAGACCTGTACGGACACTAGCTCGCCTTTTACAGCCTGGTAACTTATGTGACGCAAGAATGGCACACACTTGATATGCTGGCCCAATCTCACTTCCTCAACATCACACGTCTCACCACACGGCTACATGGCTTTTAATTCAATTCGGAAGCTCACATCGATTACTGGCGTGCGCCGAATTTCACCTGAACGTCCCACTTCATCCTCCACCTGTCTCAATGACCGACTGGACCTCAGGAATGAGGAAGGAAACAAGACGAAAGAACTAGCCGAGATATGAGGATACACTCACCATGGACAAATAAATGTATTCCCATAACATAGAAAACCCATACAAGCGTTACAGATACCACCCTTATCACTCAGCGCTACCGCAATCTCATCGCGATCCACGACCTCTGAAAGACCTCATCTAACTACCTTAATACTCATCCAATCCTGGCAGAAGCACTATTCCTCGTTCCAAGCAAAACTCCCACCACTGAATGTATCGACAGCTACATCTGCTCTCGTACCAGTATATCCTGCTGTAAAACTGAACCGGGCTCCTTTCGATAGCCCATATCGACTCCTCGACTCATCACCATTCTTTTCCTCGGAACCGTCTCGTAAGTAGGTCGCCCCCGCAATGCGGTTTTCCCCTCACACCAATCAACCCCTCTCTCTTAATTGGTCTCCTCTTTTCTCACTCTACCACTATCCGCCAGCTACCTTCACATACCGGGGGGCGCTAGTGAAAGGGATCTCACATTCTACCAACTGAACAGACTAATCCTCATAATTTGATTTACTCGTCGGCTCTTTCATCGCTCTCGTATACGTACCCTTGGGCATTTATCATGCAAGACTCTCCTCAGATCTCTTTCATTTCCCTGGTTATGGACCGGAGCAGTGTGCCCCTACTATGGTTCACCCGTCTACTCGCATTTGACCGGACATCTCCATCGTAAGACCTTTGCATAGAACAGCTGCCTCTCTTTATGGACGACGCTAATAGCAAGGCCTTTTGACTAAGCAGTTAGCGAAGACAAGCGATCTCATCTCCACTCGATAAATCAAACACGAGGCTCAAAACAGATTCAACATAGGCTCGAAAATTACAACTTTTCGGGAACTTAGATTTCTTCACACAACCACGAACACTCGGCGCGCAACTTGTTTTCTTGGGGATCTTTTGGATCTCTATCTATTCTGGCTTGAGCCTGAACCGTTGTAGTGAGAGGCTGCCTACGTACCCGTTCGGGAATCAAGTCAAACGTTAAGATTCAAGTCATAGGGATGTACTTCCTGGTGCGATCTTATCTTTTCTTGCCCACTTTCCCTTTCTTCTTTTCACTATCTCTTTTTTCTTCTTCATATCTCTATAATCTTCTTTAGTCTCCTTTCTATCTTCCTTCTCTACATTTCTTTCTCATTATCTCTTCTACTCTCTTTAATTCTGCTTACTTTATCTTATACATCTTCATACATCTTCTTCTCCCCTTTCACTAAAGCTATTTTCATCTCCCCATACTTAGTTTCGACGACCCCTAAGCACCCACTTTCATTTTCCCGCTCAGGGTATACGAGTTTATATATGATTCCGAAAGAGGGTTACGCAAGAAAATAAATACGCGAGGCTAAAAGGACATCACCCCGTATGACCCTGTCCGCCGTAAAACACGAAACGTTGTACCCACGCCCGCTAATTAGAATAGGTCGTACTTGACACCTTCCTGACGCGATAGAGAATATAAACATAATGCTGATCGTGCTTCACGATCACCCTTACCATACTCTCCTACAGCACCGCTGCCCCACAGTCACAAACCTACCACGGATCGAATCAGAACACACAACATGTGCACCCCGTACCAACGCCACTAGTAACATCCTTTTCGATCATGCATCCAGATATTACTAACCATATCCACCGCAATGACTCTATCCCAATAACCAATCTTGTCTTCAATTCTACATAGCAGCACCATTTGCTAATCATCAGATGTTAGTCACCAAGCATAACTGAATCACACAACCAATCTCCCCAGTACCAATGAACATACCCCATGCCCTAGACTTAATGGGGATCACACTATGCACACATTCATGTTCGCACAAACGCGACAACACCCCCATATAGCACATGGGATGCCTATGCAACGCTTCCACCTAGCTTTACTTTATGCTATGTCCCGTCCGCGCCCCTTGACCACAGTTTCACACACCATTACTGCACCGGGCATCGGAAACGATTAACTTTAACAAACTCCTCACAACTCATCGCGCCCATAACGAACCTGTATCCTCTCTCACTACGATATCATCCAACATATGTACTTAGTTGCATTCTTTACTTAAACTGACTTTTAGAAACCAGCTGCTGAAGCAAATTACTATGCGTGGCACCCCCCATATGTACAAATTATCTAACCCACAAAACCACATCCAGCCACGGCCCATTGTGTATACAATAGAAATATTATGCTCACCCGCGCAGAGACAAAGACACTGATCTACACACTCAAGACATTTCCGACTAGTACCATCATATAATCAGCAGCTGCATTCCCCGCGGCAACAATCAGCATTCATAATAAGCAACTGCACACCAGTCACCACAGCGATACTCTGACACACACAAACGGGATCAACCGCGGTGAACGACCATAGACAGCCGTACTTACAATCTGGAAACTTTTGAACCAAACACCTACATAGGACTGAAGATTCAACAACTCACTCTATCAGACTAACCAAAGCAACACACCAGTGAACAAAAGATACCGAACCGATTGAGGTCAACCTAATCACATAATAGTGTTCCGGGCATTCACCATACCCCTGGACAATAATTACACACCGAGGACACAGAAATCGACTAACGAAAGAATACTAGAAGTACGCGCTGCACCCATATGACTCCGGAAACTCGGTATGCGCCTTTCACATAACACTACCCAAGATACAATCCTCTGACCAGTCTCTACCACTACGGAGCTTGACCATCAAGCAGTTGATTTGGAGGCCCCTCCACCCCAGCCACCCGCCCACCCCCATTACCCCCAAGTCGACCCCCCCAAACCGACTCCACCCTCTCATCTTCTCACCGACGCTTATATACGACAACAGAAGTACTTGTCCCAGTCCGCCCATATACTCCTTGATCGCGACATACGGATGCATATTTCCTTACCAAAATGTGCTCCCCATCATGTGTAGTAAAGGATTCATGTGCAATGATCTTCGGCGGTGCACTGGTCCATGCGACGCCAATCTATCCCTTCCTGAATCATCCTTTCATTCTCGTCTTTTCACAATCTCGGAAGACCTTCGGGACATCGATGCCCCCTGGCATTGGAATGGTATTCACACCTTTAGAAGGATCAAAGCTTCTTGCACGCTTGTCCACATGATTTGGAGGAACCGGTGTAAATCAAGTTATAATGCTATTAGTTTCTCAAACAAGTCAGCATAGGACTCTCCGATGGGGGTGAAAGTTTCCTGCTTCTGTGCCCTTTTTGCCTGAAATTTTGGTTTAGCCCGCAAACTTGCCTCCAGGGGAGTCTTGTAAGCTCTAATGAGCAATGGGTATGTGTTTTGAGTGGGTATGGCACAATTTTTGGAGTGGGTGTTTGCCATTCGCCGCCCTGGTAGATATGGGGGATATGATCATGGGCAGTGTGACAAGAAAGTGGGGCCCGCGTAGCGTGTGGTAAATAATCGCTGTGAGATAGTGGGGACAGGATAGAGGTTGATGGTAATATGGGGATGGCCCCCCTGACCAAGTTCTCGAGTCAACTACCGCCACATCTTCTTTCTTTTTCTTTCCAAGTACCCCTCCGCTCTGGATGGCCTGAGTGGTTGCCTTGATTGCTGAATAGCTCATGATTTTGTCGGATTTGAGCCCTTCTTCAACCATACTTCCCATTTTCACTACCTCGTTAAAAGAATTTCCCACTGCTGACACCAGGTGACCATAATAAGTAGGCTCCAAAGCCTGCAGAAAATAATCGACCATTTCGCCTTCCTTCATTGGAGGATCGACCCTTGCAGCCTGTTCCCTCCACCGAAATCCGTACTCTCTGAAGCTCTCCCCCGGCTTCTTCTCAATTTTGGTCAGTGAGAGACGATCTGGGACAATTTCAAGTTATACTGGAAGTGGCACGCAAATGCTTGGGCCAAATCATCCCAGGTGTACCACCGCGCATGATCTTGTCGCGTGTACCATTCCAAAGCAGCACCACTGAGACTTTGACTAAAATACGCCATTAACAACTCATCCCGTCCTCCGGCTCCTCTCATCTTACTGCAAAATCCCCTCAGGTGGGCCACCGGGTCACCATGTCCATCATACAAATCAAACTTTGGTAACTTGAACCCCGCGGGTAACTGCACATCCGGGAATAGACACAGATCTTTATAGGCCATACTGACTTGGCCACCCAGCCCTTTCATGTTCCTGAAGGACTGCTCCAGGCTTTTTACTTTCCGAATCATCTCTTCTTGCTCCGGATTTTTAAGCGGCTTTTCAGTTTCCACCGGGAGCTCGAAGTGAGGAGTGTAAGAATATGGCTCAGGCACTTTAAAAGTAGGCTCGGGAGGATAGCACTGACTGTCGCGAGCTTGAAACAATGGCTCACTGGAAGATCTTTGCAATGTGGCCGGTGGAGGTGCCACAAAGACAGGGGTGATTGGTGGCAGAGGGTTTTGTTTGGGTGGTGGAGCTTGGGGAGGATAGGAGGTGGTGCCATAGCTCTATTGATAGAAAGGGAAAGGTGCAGATGAATTCGCAAGAGGAAACTCCTGAGACTGAGCCAAAGGTGGGATATATGCTGGATTGGGGGAATAAACTGGCGCTGGCTGAACCTTAGCCCAGGCCTGATGCATCTCAGCCATCTGTTGTCTCAACTTATACATCTCTTCCTTCATTGCTTTGACATCTACCACTTCTACCTCCCTTGACGGGTCCATGATACTGGTATCAGATTCTTGGCCTGTCATGTCCAGTTTGGTTTTTGACTGTGTGTTGTAGGGATGGGTTGCTAGGATGCCGACTGCCTTTGGTCCTTGTGTTGTAAAGAGGGGTTACCACGTTAAAACCACAAACCAACCACCTTTCTGATATGACAAAATGAAACCATCACGTTAACGTTAGGGCATTTAACACATTGGTACTCGCACATTTGGGGAGTGAATACACCTAGGCAGTTAACAGTTCCTATTATGATTTTGCTCAGTCACATGCGTCATCCCGGCCTTTCATTTCCTTTTCTTGCCCATGGCAAACTTTCTTCTCTCTTTTCTTTCCACTCTTTTCTTTCCTTTTTCTCTTTGTTTTGCTTTCCCTCTTTTGGTTTTCTTTTCCTTTCTTGCTTTTTTCCCCTTTTGTATTATTCTTCTCTGGTTTTCCTTTTCATTTATTTAGTAACGGTCGAATCCTATGGAGATTGCCTACGTATCACGACCCCGCGTGAATCAGACCAAGCGTAGTTCGTGAAGAATAAATGTAAACTAGAAGCAGAATATTTTTTGGGAATTTCAATTTTATTGATAGCAACTACGTCTATTACAAAGACTCAAAACTGACAGATTAAACAACTAACAGACTCTAATGCAGAAAAGAACTACAGACTCCACCATCCCTATTCCATTTTAAGCAAAAATACAGACTCAATCAACTGACTGACTTTTAACGAAAAGGAAATACAGACTCCAATAGAAAAGGAAATACAGACTCAAATGACCAACTCTAGTAGAAAAGGAAATACAGACTCAAAAGACTAACTCTGGTAGAAAAGGAAATACAGACTCAAAAGACAATCATGAATACATTAAAGCTCCTGGTGCCCGCGGGACATCGTTCGGTCTCGCCACGGGCCTATATGCAAGTACCTCTTATTTTGAACCGTGCTCATCCTGCACATTTATTAAGGTGATTTAATCACTTATTTTGACCTAAAAGGAAAAAAAAGAAAAATGACACTATTTTTGTTCAAATTTCCAATTTTAAAACAAACGGCCGGTTTTGCAGTTACGGTCTTTCAGCACTTCGGGGAGAAGATTTTAAGATTGTGCCTGCTAACCGTTGAAACTGACTCAGGGTGGCTGTTCTTGCAAAAACAGCCTTCCGGCGCCCTTTTTGGGGACATTCGGCTTATTTTAAACAAGAATGGCGGCACCCGACTTATTCATGACGAAATTAAAAAATTTGGCATTTTTTGGCTATTTTTGAAAAGGGGAGGTTGGACCCGACGAGGGTTGCCTACGTATCTCACATCCAGTGAGAATCAAACCTGTGTAGTTCGAGCAAATAAAACTAACTATTTTAACATGACTTTTTTTGTTTTTGTTGGATAATACGCTATTTCTGAAAGCAAGATTCTTTTTCTATTTTCTTTTCAGTGGCAAATAAAAAACTAGATTGAAAATAAAACTCTTTTTTTTCCTTTTGTTTTTCTCAAAAATCCGGCAGCATTTCGGCACTACTTGGACATTGATTTTTCTAATATAGGAAATTAACTCTTTACACTGCTATTTTCTCTTTTTCCCTCTTTGTTTTTTTTTTTTCAATTTTTTCCAGATATTCAAGCATGCGAGTCCAAAACAGATAAATGCACAAGTAGGATGCATCAGGATGGTCCATTATTCCGGGTACACCTGTCCTAGACGGACCCAACCCCTGTGTTGAGTCCCCTAAGTCAAAAATGCACGTGATGCAGATAAGCGTTCCTACTAGGGATCCGGCATGAGGTCAAGTTATGCTAGGTTCAAAACCTGGGTATATGTTCTAGACTGTGTACCCGAGCGGACAACTCGGGTCGAGGAGGGGGCTACGTACCGAGAACCAAAAGGCCATCCGGCTTAGTAACTTGTCCGGCCTCTTTCTTATTTTAAGGTATGACACTAACAGAATAGGGAGTCTCCACCAGTGAGCACATCCCCGGAGGTGAGAAGAGAAGGGTTTCGGCACAGTTTATATACAGTTCAGATAATATCAAAGCGGTAAAAAGCAACGTTTTGCACATTTAGCATGAAACATGTAGGAAAATCAGATAAAGCCAAATACAACAATATATCTAAGCTCGAATTCTGAACCCAGAACCAAAGTTCTGGGTTCTTTTCCCCAGCAGAGTCGCCAGAGCCGTCACACCTCCTTTTTCCTGCACCCCCGGTCGAGGGTATAATAAAGGGAGTTACTTCCAACTTGAAGTGACAATCGAAACGGGATTTATTATTAAGATTCAGAGTCGCCACTTGAGAGATTAATGGTGTCCCAAGTCACCGGTTGAATCCCGAACCGAGGAAATTATGACTCTGTTAACAGTCCGCGAACCAGAAATACGAGTAAGGAATTCTGTTCACCCGGGAGAAGGTGTTAGGCATTCCCGGATTCCGTAGTTTTAGCACGGTCGCTCAACTGTTGTATTTGCTTTTATCTGATTTTAAAACATGTTCTAACCTATGTGCCCTTTTATTAATAAACCGCTTTTATTTTATTTATATTTTTTTTTATTTTTAAAGAATTGCAACGTCGTGAAAATACGTCTCGAACCACGTCGCACCAGTGCACCCGTGATTGTTAACTCATTTCGACTCTGTTGAGATTTGGATTTGGTTCACATAAATGTGCACCCGTAATTACGAAGGTAAGACTATTAAAACGCGCCTAAAGTGACTAACGAGTTATTATCTTTGAGGAAAATCGTGAAATTTGCTAAACAGCTCACCCGAGTTCTAAGTATTTTTTTTATAGCATTTATTGAGGGCCCCGCCATTTGTATTTGGCTTGACGAGGCTCGTCTCATTTTTATTATTAAAACCCAATCCTAAAGCAAACTAGAATTTTCTATTTATTTGTCTCTAAAGGCCAATTAATTCACAAATATAAATTCGGGTCTCGAATTCAAGTCCGAATTCAAGCAAAAGGGAAGACCCTTCTAGCTTGAACCCGCTACCTAATTCGAAATCCAAATTTAGTATTTTAATTAATTACTCAGACTCCTAATTAATTAACATTGTTTGGAAACCATTATATTTCAACCAGTTCAGGCCCATTAAACAAAAGGACAGGCCAATTGTAGATTCTGGCCCAGGTCCAAACACATACATGATTGAAATGAGACCTGGGCCGTCTGTTAAGGTCCAGAGACTCTACTATTGAAATGGGCTGTTTAGCCCTACCCGTTAAAATCAAATTCCAACCCGTTCAGCTTAAGAAATTTCAACTGAAATTAAAATCAAATTCCTGCCTATTCACGTTAATTACTGAACATTGATCACTGAAAATAAAATTCAGATTATTTCAATTATTTACTGCATAGAATTCTTAGACACTACTAAATGAAAGACAATTGAAACAATGACAACACTACACAAATAGATTAATCATATTTGACTTAACTCAGCAGGCTATTCACTTGCAAAGATGTGAAATCACTAATATTATCTATTGCAACACAAGATTATTTAAGACGTTTCTTCAGTTGACCTCATACTTAACATTGGATATCATGTGCTAATCGTGCAATCAATTATGGATTCAAGCTAATTCTGATTTACTTGTCCACAATACATGAAATTAAATCTAACATCAAATTATACTGAAATTGATCATGTCCACAAACATATTCAACAGTCCAAACTCCAAATTATACAATCCAGTATCCAGTTAAATCGTCTAGCATCTATGTAATTTTGGAGATGATCTCGAACAGCATTCATTATCAGTATTTAAACTATTGAGATGACGTGAATATACATATTTAGAAAATAGATGAATAGGTCTTTCATTTCAGCACTTCACTCAAAGCTACACCAAATTGTGATTTGAATATGTACCTGAAAATGGAATTTAACAGAAGAAGAATCAGCAGCAGCAGTAATAGCAGACCAAGAGATGATCAAACAGCAACAGTATACAGTCCAGGAAGTTAGTTCAATAGCCCAGAAAAGTTTAAAACCAAGCAGGCTAAAGCAATCAACTATGAATCACTTGAAAATGCACTCAAATGGACTCGAGATGCTCTAGAAATAAGGTCAGCAATCAGAAAATGTTTAAATCAGTCCCAAACAACATCAAAATACCCAGAACAACTTGAAATTAAATCAGCAAACTTCTGAAAAAGAACTTTAGCAGTCAAATGTTGAGCTGAATGCTGAAATTAAACTGGAATTCTCAAGGAAATGGTCTATTTTGGTTTTTCTACTGATTTTTCTATTGTTTTTTTTTATTTCTTATATAAAACTAAGATCTAGAAGAAGATTGTTTTTAAAAGATTTGAAATTCAAACTATAGCTCAGATCTATTGAGAGGATTTTGGGGAGGGAATTTTTGGAGGCTGAAAAAAAAAACCTCCCAATCAATGCATTGGGTTGCCTTTTATAGGCAAAAAATAGGGTAGAATGTTCTAGATGGCACTCACACAGTTTTCCTTCTTTTATTTCAGATTTCACCCATTAGTCCTTCAATTTCTGACTTGTTTCTCAAGTTACTGCCCTAAGTTTACTGAATCCTACACTAAAGTCCTATTCTAGAAGGCCCTAGGGTGTTCTTCTACCCACACAATGTCTATACTACCCTTTCTTTTGTTTTGAAATTACTATTCTTAACAAAACTACCCTTTTCCATGCCTAAACTACCCTTATTTGCTCCCTGAAATTACTACCCAACCCTAAATGTCCAAACTATCCTTTATCTAGACTAAAATTTACCAAATGACCCAATCCCTTTACCTCAGTCAGCAATTAGGATTAAACACTAAAAGGAATTCACAAGTTCAACTAAACCTGAACAAACTAACTTAAACTATAAATACTGATTACTACTAAACTAAGCTAACCAATCAACTAATACAAGATTAACAGTTAACCACAAAACCAAACAAAGCTACAAGAATCAAATAACAGATTATCTACACTAATGAAAGCAAATTTCAGACATCAATATCAACTAATGGACTTAAATCATACATGAGCAAAACTAAAATGTAAAGCTAATATGCTTGACCCTAATTTCAAATCATTATCATGGATAAAAGACAAGTAAACGGAAATAAAAGAAATCCTCATACTGAACACAGGCCAATTAACAGACAAATGAAAAATGCGGGCAAATCCTAAATTAACTTAATCGAGAAGAGATAACAATCGATAACAAAGGTGAATGAACCAGAAGACATTACCTATGGAGCCCGAACCGGAGGCTGGAAAAAACGATTCGAGCCTCGGAATAATGTAATCGTTTGTTCTTACCAAAGAACAAATGAACACGTTATTTCGTGACTTGAATCCAACGCTGAACTCAGGGAATCCAAAAAATGAGCAAACCCAAATTCCTAAAATTCTGCCATCGCCATGATTTAGATTCGAACAGTTCCGCTAACATTTGAGAGAAACCAATGAGGATTTAGGGATGATAGAGGTCGGAGGAGGGTAGGGAGTGAGTTTGGACGAGTTTGGATGATTTAGGGTTTTCACCGGAGATTTCGATCTAAGATTTGAGAAGATCGGCTAGGATTTGAGGGATGGGATTTGGGGATTTGGAAAGAGGAGGGGACGGGGATTCAATGGTGTAATTTTGGGGTCCATCGGAGCATCGCCGCCGCCAGCGGCGATTTCCGGCCGGCGGAGGCATGGCGGAGCCGATGAGGAGCGACAGGGTACGAGGAGGGAGATACATGTCTTTAGGGTTTGAAAATTATTCAGACACTTATATTATTTACCAAGATTGAACATGATCCGTTGGATCAGGGGGAATCGACGGCTATGATCAATTGATGCCAAAACGGCGTCGTTTGGTCCATTTCGGAACTGGACGGGCACAGGAGCATTGGGCTGGGTCGGAACAATGATTTGGGCCAAGGAATGGGAAAATTATAGAGGCCCCAAAAGGCTGATCTCTTTAATTCAAGCCCCTTTTCAATTCATTTTCCTTTTCTTCTTCTTTATTTTTTTTATATTGTTTTTGTATTTATCTTATTTACTCTTTATATTTTCCTGATTTTTATAAAAATGCAAAAAATAAAAAAAATAAAGACCCAATATATTTTCAAAATTAAGCTAATTAACATATTTTGCGACAAATTCAACAATTAACAATTAAAAATGCAAAAGTGGACTATTTTTGTTATTTTCTTCATATTGTGTTCTAAAAATAACTTAACCACTAATTAATCCTAAAATATGAAATTAAATCCTAAATGCAAATGCCAAATGTATTTTTATCTTTTTCATGTGAATTAAAATGCACAAATAAAATGCCAACAATTAACAGAAAATAACACAACATTCCCAAAATCATAAAAATAAAGAAAAAATCATTTTGTTTGAATTTTTGGGAATAATTCATATATAGGGCAAAAATCACGTGTTCACAGAGAACAGTGGTGAACACGTGACAGAAATGCCCTAATCAATGTTGTGGAAATTGTATGAGAGATTATATGAATTGCTTCTTTGACTTGCCCATATTATTTGCTTGTATCTGTTTGGTAGTTTTTTCTAGTAAAATGGTGTTTAGTTATACATACCAGTACAATTCAAATGTACTGACGTCCCTTTTGCCGGGGGTGCTACATTCGTGTTATAGGGAGAATGAGATGGAGAAACGGGAGATGGAATAGCAGGAGAAGGTGCAGAATCTGCAGAGGTAGGGGGAGAAATGGAGGATGCAGGATCAGGAGAAGCAACAGGGAATGCATCTTGTGAAGGAACATCAACAAAACTAGAGGGAGAATGAGATGGAAGAGAAGTATTAGAAGAAGCATTTGAGCAGGGAAAAACATGTTCATGAAAGACAACATCTCTAGAATAGAAAGTAGAGTGAGAGGATAAATTGAGTAATTTGTAACCTTTCTTCCCACAAGGATACCCAAGGAAAATAGAAGGGATTGCTCAAGATTGGAATTTGTCTCTACTATGTTTAGGAGAGGTAGCAAAACAAAGACAACCAAAAGATTTAAGGTGATCATAAGTTGGGGAGTGTCCATGAAGTTTTTCATAAGGGGACATGTTATTAAGGATAGGAGAGGGAAATCTATTAATAAGATAAATAGCTATAAGGACACAGTCACCCCAAAATCTAATAGGCAAGTTTGATTGGAATAATAGGGCTCTGGAAGTCTCTAAAAGGTATTTGTGTTTTCTTTCCACAACACCATTTTGTTGTGGTGTATGAGGAATAATGGTTTGGTGTAGGATTCCTTGAGAAGAAAAGAAAGACCTGGATTCTAAACTAGAGCCTAGTTCAAATGCATTATCAGACCTGAAAGTCTGAACAGAAGTGTGAAAATGAGTTTGCACCATAGAGGTAAAGGCCTTAAGCACAGACAAGGCATTGCTTTTACTAGAGAGTAAGTGAGTCCAAGTTACCCTGGAGTAGTCATCTACTAAAGTGAGGAAGTATCTAAAACCATTATATGTGGCAGTGTTATAAGGTCCCCAAATATCAATGTGAACCAACTGAAAAGGAGCAGTAGAATGAGTAGTGCTATCAGGAAATGACATTCTTTGTTGCCTAGCCATAGGGCAAATAGGACATATAAAAGATTGTTTAGAAGAGGTTTGTGATGAAATAAAAAGGATAGATTTCATTCTATTGAAAGGCATATGACCCATCCTTTGATGCCAAAACATATTTGTTTCATTGATATCAGGAGATGAATTACATGAGGGACTTATGGGAAGGGGATTGGCAGAATTGAAAACAGGAGAAACATTAGAAGCAGAAGTTGAAATATTACAGGAAGCATCAAATGTAAAGGAAGAAACTAAAGGGTTGTCATCAAGATGAAGAAAATACAATCCATTGTCAGCCTTACCAATTCCCAGTGGCCTATTCAGAGAAGGGCCCTGTAAGAAACAATGGGAAGTAGTGAGAACTGCAATACAATGAAGTTGTAAAAGAAGTTGGTATATTGAAATTAAATTGAACTGAAATGATGGAACAAGAAGAACATTGTGTAGCACAATATCAGATCTAAGTCGTAAAGATCCAGTAGATAAAACCTTTACTTTATAGCCATTTGGTAAAGTAATTAAGTAGGGTCTAGTTAATGGTTGAAGATTGTGAAGAAAATGTTTGTGAGGTGTCATGTGGTTAGTTGCCCCTGAATCTAGAATCCAAGTGTCAACAGTTAATTGGGAAGATGCACAAGCATGAAAATCCACAGAGTTAACCACAGAACTGCAAAACAAACCTGCAAAACGGGCATATGCATGATTATCTCCAGAATGAGAGTCACTTGAGCTCCCAGAAGAAATGTGTGTTTGCTTCAGGAGATTAAGTAGATGTTGATACTGTTCAGCAGTGAATCCATGGTTGATAGGTGGAAGATGTTCCATGTGTGAGGCTAGTGGGGTAGAGGCAGTATCCTCAACTTGAACACATGATGCTGATCTCTTGTTCTTGGTAAACTTGAAATCAGCAGGAAAACCATGAAGCTTATAACATTTTTCAATAGTGTGACCTGGTTTTTTGCAGTATCTGCATGACATGGATTGTCCAGGTTTCTTTGGTTCAAACTGAACCTTCTGATTAAATGATCTCTGCCCAGCAGGGTACTGTGGATATGCTGAAGGAGTAGAAGATGCAGAAAAGGAGACAGAATCACTAGAAAAACTTGGGGCTGGAGAGGTTTCCCTTTGTCTCTCGTCATGTTGTAACATGGAGTAAGCTTTACTAATTGATGGAACTGGTGAGATCATGAGAATGTTGCTCTTGACAGTATTGTATGACTCATTCAGTCCAGCTAAAAACCAATACAGTTTCATCTCATCAAGAAATTTTGGTAGAGCAACACATGAGCATGTAGGACCTACATATGCAGTCTGAAGCTCATCCCAAAGACTACAAAATTTGGTAAAATAAGAGGCTATGTCTAAGGTACCCTGGAAAATGGTTCCAATCTCCCTTTGTATCTGAATAAATTTGGAACCATTAGACTGGCCAAACCTCTCATTTATGTCCGACCAAATCTCTTTTGCAGTGTCATATCCTAGAACACTGGTGGCAATATCTCTAGATAGGGAATTAGTGATCCATGCAACCACCATATCATTAAACCTTTCCCAGTAGGGATAATAAGGTGAATCACTAGTAGGTTTAGACTGACGACCATCAATCAGTGCCAATTTATTTTTGGCAAAAAGGGAAACTAGCATACTTTTACGCCAAGCAACAAAACCAGTACCATCGAAAGGAGGAGATACCAGATGAGTGTCGGGACTGTCTGAGGGATGAATATAAAAGGGATGAGTGGGGTCTAAGGTGAAGACAGTGAAACCACCGGACTGATTAGAGATATTCACACTCTCATCACCCATTTTGTATCTAAAATTCTCAATTACAGTAGGAGTATACCAGAAATTGAAACATGCATTTAAGGAATTTGAGAAGAAAATACCGTCATTTTTCGCAACCCGAAAAAGACAAGGCCTTCAAAATCGATTAAACTCCGGAGTAGAAGAAGAATTGTCGGTTGAAATCAGAAGAATACCTCGAGCTAACCTCCATTAAAACTCCAGAAAACATAGTTGAGATGAAAAAGAAACCCCAAAACAGAACAAGGGTTTCGATATAGCCAAAATTTGTAATCAACAATCTCTACGGGTACGATCGGATGAAGATAATCGACGACAGGAACTCATATCCTGCTCTGATACCATGTTAAAAGTGGGAATTTGCAGAAGCTAGGAGATGTTTCCATGGTGAAAACTCAGAGAACGAGAGAGAGAAAACTGAGAAAGTATCTGATCTCCTTTATTCGAAAATGAATTGTCTAGCCTTTCTAGAATAGTCCATAGTCTTTTTATATGTACATAGAATTTGGCTATATAAAATAAGTGTAGAAAATGGGCTATCATACTAAGTAGTATACAACTGAAAACTGAAAATAGTGCAACTATTGGGCTGAGCCTGTTGTCAGTTGGGCTGTGTATTTGTGTATGTCAACAGATTAATCCAATGCAGATTTCGACACCGAATGGAAAACAAAAATAATTAATTTCTCTAAATTAAGTATATAAGAACCTAGTTTGTTCAATAGTTTTCATGCATTACCATGCATAAAATCATGTAGTGGATAAAGGGATAAAGCTAATGGTATAGGGGACAATCATTGTAAAACAATTGTTATTTTATTGTGCATATCCTGACGCTAGATTTGGGTAATCTAAGCTCTCTTGAAGCCAAACATTTTCGAATAAAATTACAAAAAGAACTTGCATGTTTAATGCAATCTTCTCAAAAAGTAATAAGATCTTTTTTCTCAAAAAAATAGAAAGAACTTGCATGTTTAGTGCCTTTTCTGTACAAAAATTATTAAGATCTTTTCCAATAATTAACCAACAATTAGGGTGTGCGTGTGTGTAAAACTAGGTCATTTTATTTATTATCTTCATTATTAGTTGCTACACTCTAGGTTATAACTAATGAAATCGGGACTTGAGGGTTTCGTTTTCGTAGAATCCTTTCCATCGTAGGCGGAGCTAAGATATGAAACTTATGAAGTTGAGATTCTAATCAAGAGAAGGCAAAAAAAAAATCAGTGGGGACGAGCATTCTACTAACATAGTAGAGTGGATAGCTATGATTAAGTTAATAGGTTCTAAATTAATAATTTGACCGTACTTAATGGATCTCTTAAAACAAATATATGATGAATCAAAACTGTTGGACTTTAAGCCATTGGGCTTTAAAGTAAAAGAAGTGTGAATTAGAAATGGAGGAAAATAAAATGGAGGGAAAAATGAAAATTTGAAGAAGTGAACTTCTGTCTTGCACTTTGTCCCTCATTGGTGAGGGACAATCACAGTTGTGTGCTTATATATAGAATCACTTCTTAAAGCTCTTAAAAAGAGTTGAAGAGAATGAACCCTCGCGCCGTCGTCGTCGCTCGCTCGGCTTCGGCTTAGTAGAGTGGATAACTATGATTAAGTTAATAGGTTCTAAATTAATAATTTGACCGTATTTAATGGATCTCTTAAAACAAATATATGATGAACCAAAACTGTTGGACTTTAAGCCATTGGNACGGGACTACGTGACTATGAAATGACGTGATACATATGTATATATACATAAACTTTAAAACGTACGTACCTCTGTGGCGATCATCATCATCATATCGTACCCGGCCGTAATAGGCTCGGTAAAAATGTACCCGGCCACGTGGAGCTCGGTAAAACCCAACTGATCAGTGGTTGCACAATAGGTGCCGTACCCAACCGACTATAGCGCGGCTCGGTAGAAAAAAATAGATACATATATATATATAATGCATGCTCGACTCATGGACTCACGTTCTAAACCTTTCGGAGTGACGTAAGGTCGGTGTCCTCTGTACACATTATTAGGACTAACTCTTCACCATGAACCATATAAGAATCAGGAAGTACCAATAACATTGATAACATAAGAATAAGAGAAGCAACATCAACATCAATCATTCCATAAGAGGGGAAACAATGTAAGTACTGCTAGCTTCTAAGAGTAGAGTATCTTTGGAAGCTCGTTCATTACATTATTTACAATCGGAGTCGTGCAAAAGAAGGAAAGGGATAGCCTCACATACCTTGTATATACTGCCCCAATCTCGAGCTATGCAATTTTCACGACTCCTTAGTCTACAATAAGAGAAACGATATAATTGCCTATAAATTCTGAGGCAAGGCTCCATTTTCTATACACGAAAAACACTCCAGAAACTTTTTTCTTTCTGAATATACTGCATTCTAATTCGCAGTCAATCTCTCTCCAATCCGTAAGTGTGATTTTGCTTTGGATTTGTCAAATGATCGATCGATAAGATTATTTTTGGACAAAATTTATTTAATAATTAATTAAATGCCAAATCACTGCTGAAACCCTGCTGAAGAGGTTCTGCCGTAACCGCGGTAGAACCGCGGCAGGCAAATTCAGAGAGCCTCTCTGACCGCGGTTCTGCCGTAACTGCGGTAGAACCGCGGCAGGCAGCGTATTCTTTTGAAAAGGCACCTTTTCCAGACACCTCTTCTGATAATTGCCTATAAATTCTGAGGCAAGGCTCCATTTTCTATACACGAAAAACACTCCAAAACTTCTTTCTTTCTGAATATACTGCATTCTAATTCGCAGTCAATCTCTCTCCAATCCGTAAGTGTGATTTTGCTCCGTTCTTTGAGTTCGTTGGGATCCTGCAGTTTGTATTGCCACTGTTGCAGGAAGGTTTATTCCGTTTTATCCTGGGAGGATTTAATCCATTACCTTGGCAACTTGTGAAGGGGTTAAAATTCCTTAAGGACACACAAGAAACTTGTGGACTCGGAATATTTCTGATTCTTTACTATTTTTTCAGATTTCTTTAATTCTTCTAACAGTTTTGTTTTTCCTGATTTTGTGTTTTAACACAGTAACGCTCACAAAAACTAGTGAGTTCGAGCGAACCCGTAACCAAAAGGCTAGCTAGCGAACCCGTAACCAAAAGCATAAATTTTTTATGCGACTATCAGGTTATTTATTAATATAATTACACTAACGATCCATAAAAATTGAGTAATCTAAAAAGTAAGATAAATTACCGACTAAATCAAGTTAAGATACACGAGACTAGAATTTTTTTTATATTATCGGTACGTTTATTCATTTATTCCATATCAATTAAGGGGAAAAAGAGATAAACCACACTATGATTATCTATTATGCCATATAATTTTATTAACTTTCAACATAGAGAAAAACACCAAAGGAGGAAAAAAGAAGAAGAAAAAAGGTTAATGGTGATCATATACTAATTAAAATAAGACCACCTTATAATAAACTCTAGGATGCATGCAAAATCATGTCCTAGTTTCACATTTCTCCTATATATATATATATATATATATATATATATATATATATATATATATATATATATATATAT
>NW_017672883.1:69707-101079 GCF_001879085.1 Nicotiana attenuata
TATATATATTAATTTCTATTACACAATATAATCACTCAAATATTACTAAATATTTGTCTGTCCACATAAAGTTGCACCTGTACTATCAGACACTGCTATTTTCTGCTTATTTGTTGAGGATGATCTCTTCCTTTTCTTCTCATAACTAATCCCTCTAGATTTTGACTGAAAATCCCTAACTTCTCTTAAAAATAGCCTCACAGCTCGAGCTCCAAATGGGTTCATTTCTGGTTTTCCACCATTTTCTTCATATGCAGCTCGAAGTCTACCAATTAATGCATCAAGACTTCCCCAAGCTTGCCTTAAAGGACAAGGGCAAGGTGCTGGAGGATTTTTTAGCCCAAAAAATGGACAATTTTGGTTGTGGACTTTCGTCTTTCCGAACTGGTCTAAATACCTGTTGAAAACATAAGTAAGTAAATAAAAATGTAACGGTTGTAAGGATGCATTGGTATGACGGAAAACGATTTTTAAGAAAATAACTTATTTTTTAGTGTTTTAATTGCCAAAAAACGAAACCTACATTTTCCTTCACAATTAACTTTACATCAATGCTTTATCTGTTTTTACGGCTTGAACCATGATCTCTTGGTCACATGGCAGCAACTTTACCAGGTATTGTCAATCTTGAATTAATATTTATTTTTTGAAAAATGCTTTTCACTCACTCTTCAATCAAACAAAGAAAAAATTTATTTTCGAAAAATAGGTCATTCTTCGGAAATATTTTTCAGACCGTACCAAACGCACTCCAAAAACTTAAAACTTTCAGATGAAATGATCATACGAGTCAACGTACGTACCTGAGGAATTCCAGGACATGTGCACCACTGCATTGAGGAAGTGAAAGTGGAGGATGGTGATTTCTCATCAAGTACTGGCAAAAAGTGTTCCAATCTCGACGTTTCTGGTTCTCATACCGGCTCAATGGAGGAGCTGAGGACGGAATGATGGTAGTACTGTTGGGAAGAAAGTTTGTACCTTGAACCATATTGTTACCTGAAGTAAGATTTCCTTGTGCTGTGACAAATTCCATTACAAAAATAACCCTTTTTTCAGCTACAACTTATGTTCTTTTTTCACTTTTAGGGTTTATTAGATCTTGAAGAAAAATGGGGTGTGAAGAAAAGTCAACAAAGTTAGAACAAAACCCCCCTATTTTAAGGTGAACTGAAAAGAATGATATACTTGAAATAAGGAGAAACAGGTTGTGAACTTTTATGACTTTATAGGTACAAGTCAAGGGAGAGTATTTACTTCAGATATAGTTATATGGTTAGTAAGAGGAAATGGACAAGGACAATGTAGGAATTAATTGTGTGTAATAAGTGCTTGATCTCTAGTTTCTTGGCCTGTAAAAGTGAAAAAATCGAGCTGAGTTGAGCCGACTGAATACTATCTACGAATCAAGATAGAATATTTGCTCGAACTAGAAATCTTGAAAGAGGTTGAGTGTGTTGTTGAGATTTTCTTTCCAAGAAAAGGGACAAGAAGAAGAAGAAGGAGGGACTAAATCCATTTGTGTGAAATAGACAGATATAGAAAGGTGAAAAATATAGAAGGAAGGAGTAATGATTGAGGATAGTGGCTTTTGGGGAAAGAGGGTATTTTGCGAGAAAGGGAAAGGTTTTTGGCATTAATTTGAAGTGATTGGAGAGTAGCGGTATTCTGGCCAAGTATATGTACGACGACATCAGTTACTGCTACTAGCTATTCCCTCCGGTCCATAATAAGTGATTTTTTGGCTTTTTTTTGTGGTCCAAAATAAGTGATTTTTCCATATTTCAAGAATGAATTAATTATTTTTTTCCTACATTGCTCTTGGAGTAAATAATATTGTTGGAGTATGTGTTAGGAGTGTTTATGTGAAAAGATAGTAAAGCTTAATATAGTCAATTTCATTGCTAATTAATGTTAAAAGGTGAGTTTCTTAATATGTGTGAAAACAACCACAAAATCACTTATTTTGGACCGGAGGGAGTACTATACTAGCAGTCAACTACTCCCTATGTTCCAGTTTATGTGAACCTATTTTCTTTTTAGTCCGTTCCAAAAAGAATGGCCCCTTTCTAATTTTGGTAACAATTTAGCTTAAACTTACAATTCTACCCTTAATGAGACGCTTTTATAACCACATAAATACTCAGGGCCCCTTTTTGACTTGTTTAAGACCACAAATTTCAAAAGTCATCATTTTTTCTTAAACTTCGTGCCCAGTAAAACAGATTCACATAAATTGGAACGGAAGGAGTAGTACTTCAATTTTTTATTTTTCACATGGTGTTGGATATTTGAGCTCGATTAAATTAGAATTTATAGCATGAAATATCATATTGGAGGATAAATGACTCCCGCTCGAACCCAAAACCTTTAATTAAAAATGAAGAATACTTACTCCTCCCCTGCAATCCTTATTAGTTTGCTACTAGCTACTCCCTCCGTTCCAATTTATGTGAACCTGTTAGATTGTGCACGGAGTTTAAGAAAAAATAAAGATTTTTGAAATTTTTGGTCGTAAACAAGTTAAAAAGGGGCCCAGAGTATTTGTGTGGTTATACAAGCTTCTCATTAAGGGTAGATATGTAAGTTTAAGCTAAATTGTTACCAAATTTAGAAAGGGGTCATTCTTTTTTGAATGGACCAAAAAGAAAATAGGTTCACATAAACTGGAACAGAGGGAGTAGTATACTAATGGGTTATTTGGTACGATTAATTTATACTTTATTTGTTTGGCAATATAAAATTATCGCATGATAATTTAATATCGTCAACCAGATAAAATATAAATTTAATTCTAGACTTAATCCCGGCCCGAATATCCCATCTTATCCCGACAAACTTGGGATTATTTTATCCTACCTCCCAGTTAGGATAAATTAGTCCAAAAATTATAATTTCAGAATATAATCCCGAATAATTTAGTCCGCATACCAAAAGATCCCTAAGAGTTAACTAGTTATTCCATAGTATACTGATATAGCGCATGCAAATGTTTTTTTTTTTTTTTTTTTGGTTTCCCACCCGGTGTCCGGTACCCGCATTATAGCCCGACTATATCCGGATTCGCGCGGCGTAGGGCCCCTTTCGGGGGGAAGCGCTCCCTACCAAGGATTTTTCCATACCCATGGCTCGAACTCGAGACCTCTGGTAAGAGAGGAGCAGTCCCATCCACCACATCCTTTGGTGGTGCGCATGCAAATGTTCGTATTGCACTAACAATTTTTTTGGTATTTAATTTTTTAATTAGTTAGGTACTCCATTTGATAAACTATATAGTATATAACGTGTTATAACAAATTAAATTATATTAATATTATAAAAAATCTATTATACTATCAACGTATAAATATCCTTTCCTTATGAGTTTAAGTTTTCAACGATCATGTCATTTAAAAAGTAATAACGTGGTAAATTTGTTTAATATCATTGATTGGCATATACAACATGTCAAGTTACATGGATGGTACAAACAATTTATTTTACTGCCAGTATATATAACTTAATTTTTTTTTCTTTAGTTCTTCTATAAAAATAAAAAAAAGAATAACACATTTCTATATTTGAAAAAAATTTAACTTTACACTTTTCTTTTACTTTTAGTGAGAGACTTTTATAATCACACAAATATCATGACCTGTTTAAGATCATAAATTCTAAAAATCTTTCTTTCTTTCTTAAACTATATGCCAAATCAAATATGATCACATAAATAAAAAGGAGTAAGTATTTGATTACAATTTTCTGATATTTTGATTAACTTTTCTTGCGTTAATTATATAATCCTGTTATAAAATTTGTTTGGCATGGTTTGACCGGATATAGAGTTAAATATGGATAAGATAACTAAATGACCACTTGCCCAAATATGGTTATTTTTGTTAAATGAACTTAGATCAAGTCATGTTAATGACAAGATTGTTTAACCAAAAATATATCTTTTTGTCAAAGATTAATTTTAGAAGAAAATGGGCTTCTGATAACTAAGTTTTGCCTCACTTTCTCAATAATATCAAAGGAAAATAACAAGAGTAAATAAGGAAATAATTGATTGCAAAAGTTAATATAGAGAATTTCGAGAAAAGCAGAAAAATAAAGTGAATATATTCCAATATTGTCTCAGATGTCCTTACAAGTGAAATTTTCTCCTCTTATATAGAGGTTTACACATATAACGTTTCCTTCCATTTATGGCTAAATTATGAGCTTTAATGGTATTAGTGATCCGTTATAATTGGTAATCGTAACTGTCCACGGGGATTCTGTAACGATTCTGATTTCCCTCCTCATTAATTGAAGGTTCCTGAATCTTCCCTTTTTATTGTCTTGATTCAGTCTTTGCCAGCTATTAGGCTCGGTACTATATCGTGGGTGTTTCCCTCCCGTGCCTTTTCTTATTCTATCAAATAAGACTGCCACGTGTGGCTATATTATTGCTCTTACGTGCTATGCCATGTCAGCAGTCTAATATTCCATGTGTAGCTCTTTTTTACCACCAATACAGATAGTCCCCCCACTTTCTTGAATATTCTCTACTGAATATTTTGGGAAGTGGAAAGTTTTTATGGTGGGAATTCTCGTCGTTTTCGAATATAATCATATCCTTTTCTGAACCGATGTGACATTTATCACTTTTATTAAATGATCATGCCACGTGGCTTTTAACAACTGGTCCTTCAGTTCTTCAGCGTCTTTTAGGGTTTTCCTGCAACCGCATCAGCCACGAAGTGACGGTTCCATTATGACGCTTCATAATGACCTCATTAGTCGTGTCTTCCTATAAATACTTAACCCCTTTTTTCCGTTTTTCCAAAACCTTTCCTTCTTCATCTTCTTGTCTTACTTCGTTCTACATCTTTTTCTTGTGCTTCTCTAGTTAATCATGGCTTCATCAAATCCTGATCCTCGTAAAGTAATAATTGTTGATGAACTTCCCCCTTCAACTGCCCCTGTTAGGAGTAGAAGAGGTGGTAGATTACGTAGCCTCAGTGCAATTTCTAACCGTGGTTCCTCCTCTCAAGGTAGTGCTACCAAACCATCTTCTTCTAGACCTAGGGCTTCTGCAACCACAAGATCTTCTTCTAAAGATAAAGATTTAACCGAAGCCCTTCGTGATCCCTCTGTTGATGAGATTGTACCTCAAGAGCTATCCTTTGTGACTGATAGTGAATCCATGAAGAGTCAAGTCTCTTCCACGGCTGCTTCCCTTGATCGTGCTGATCGTTAGCCAACTCTGATTACCACTAGTCTTCTTGATCTGGTTCGAAGTGAATGTAATTGGAAACCCGATTTCCCAATTTTAATTCCTGGTTCTAACTAAAGAATAACTTCATACCAAGCATGCTATTCCTTCATTTATACATATCCTTTTACCTTAGGCTTTAAACTTCCTATTGACCCGGTAATCATTGAGTTCTGTCGTTACTTCAATGTGTATTTGGGACAAATTGGTCCTATTATTTGGAGAGTTGTTGCATGCCTCCGTTATTTATCAAACTTGGCTTCTATGCCTTTTACTTTTCGTCACTTACTCCATCTCTACTCTACCAAACTATTTCGTGATGGAGTTTTTTCCCTTGTGGCCAAAAGTAAGAGAGTATTAGTTAGCCCTGAAGATGATAGAGATAGAGGCTGGTATGCTCGCTTCGTTGCTGCTCCCATTAGCGGTTTGGTGGGTGAAGAAAACACGCCTTTTCCAGAAAATTGGAATTTTGCACGTAAGTATTTGTTTCTCACCTTTATCCTTTCTCAAAAATTGATTTCATGTATTCTCGTGCCTACTTTTTCAGCAACTATGGATGTTTTTGAAGAGATCTCTCACTTCCGTGCTTGGGTAGGAAAGTTATTATCTGTTGCTCCTATGGAGAGAAGATCTTGAAATTATCTTTCTCAGAGATTTGGGTGGAAAGTTAAAACACACGGTACTTTTTTCCGTTTAGTCTTCCTCTTTTTCTCTTTTGCTTATTTAAGAGTTTTTCACAGTGACTCTTTCTCTTTTGTCAGGATTTGCCATTCGTGGTGTTAGTCCTGCTTCTGTTTCATCTGCGAGACTTACGGCGAGTCTTGCTCAAGAAAGGATTCTGAGCTCTTCTTCAAAGAGGAAGGTTGATGGAGCCCGTGGCTTAGAGGGAGAAGAAGAACCAGAGGAAGGTTCTTTAGTTCGTAGACCTCGTGTCAGGAGGTGCATTATTTCAGATGAAGAAGCCACACCTCCTCCAAGTTTAGTTCCTGTTAATGAGCCTGAAGATGCTACTTTTGTGAGTTCTGATAAAGAGATGAATGCTCCTCCTTGTGAATCTACTGATCCACTGTTTTCCTGTGGTTTTGATAGTGGTGATTTTGGTCCCGTTTCTGAAGAATTACCCCTTGCTTCTCTTCCAGTATCAGTCCCCGTTTGTTCTCAATCTACCGTTCCTGTTACTGCTGCTACTGCTCCCCCTGGCTGTTTTTACTTCCTCAACCATCCCTTTTGCTACAACTTCTCATGTTGAAGTTGGTACTTCTAGTAGCAATAGGGTGATGAAAAAGGTTACCATAGAAGTCCTTGAAGATAGTAATCTGTTGAAAAAATCTGGTCAAGCCGACGTCTGGTTAAAACCTTTAATTGGCCCAGTTGATAAGTCTATGCTGGAAAGCCACAACTCCTTGACGTGGATGAATGATATTGTTCATTCATCTTTGAAGGTTCAAGTTTTAGCTTTTCCCTTTCCTTTTCCTCGTGGTTATTTACTTTACGACAACCTTTTCTTTTGTAGATCAACTTGATAAGCACAGAGCTTATGAAAAGAATTGTTCACACTGAGCAGCTAGACAATGATTATCATACTGAAGCGGATAACTGGAAGGAACAGTATGAGAGTCTTCAATTGGAGAAAGAACTTTTAGCTGAAGAAAAGTGTGCTTTGGAACAACAAGTAAGGATGATGGCGGCAAAATTGGCTATTGAAAAAGCCTCTTCAAGTCAAGTTGGCAGAGACAAAGACATCCTAGAATCTTCATTTGCAGAGAAACTTTCTAAAGCTACCGAGGAGATAAGGGGTTTGAAAGAACTCCTTAATCAGAAGGAGACTTATGCCGGGGAGCTAGTTCAAACACTTACTCAGGTTCAAGAAGACCTCCGTGTCTCTTATGATAAGATCCAGTTCTTGGAGAATGCCCTCGCTCCTCTGAAGATTTCTTATGACGCCTCTTTGATTGAGAAAGAAGAGTTGAAGGCTGAAATTGACTAGTGGGAGAAAGATTACGAAGCCCTTGAAGATAAATCGACACTTGATATAAGTTGGGATTTTTTGAATACCCGCCTCGAGACTTTAATGGAGCCTAACAAGGAAGGTTTTGATCTCAATGCTGAGATTGCTAAAGCTAAAGAACCAATCGAGAAAACTCAGCAAAAGCAAGACTTTCATTTATCGGAGGCTGAGGTCAGTGTTCCCGAAGGTGATGAACTTACTCCTGGTGAAGTTGGCATTCAAGCTTCTTCTGCTTAAGTTGAATCTTCTCCCGCTGTTGATGATACCTTATTGGCTTCTGCCTCTCCCTCTGCTGATAATGTCGCATTGGATTCTACTCCTTAGTGTTCTTTTCGAACTTAGTTTGTTTTTGGAACTTTTGATAAGAAGTTTTTTTTTTTACATTTTAGAATACCCCTGGTTCGTTTTGGGGTTTGTTTGAACATTTTGGTTTTAACTATGTATATACTTAGTTTTAGCCAAGTTTAATATATGATCTTTTGTTTACTTTGAGTTTTTTGTTTAAAATCTTTGACTTGCATTTAAAAATGCTTTACTATTTCGTGATTTTTGCATAGACATGAATTTTATAAAAGAGGGACCTTTTATAAACGACACTAATGAAGAAGACGTCTCAACTTCATATTAGTGTAAATATATGAGAGAAGTAGGAAAATATATATTTTGAAGAAGTTTCATGAATAATTTGAGGAAGTTTCGTATCTTGAACTTTCAAATTACATAGCACTTTACAAGTATTCATTTAACATCTACAACTCTTTCATAACTGTTTTTTTTTATAACAAATTTCAAAAATTCTAGGGTATATCAGGTATATCTTGCAACCCATGAGTAATCATTGTCTTTAACCTTAGTACTCGCAGGATCTTATAATTTATGTCCACGAGTTTACACTTTATCAAAGCTTATTACAAAGATTTTTTTTATCAAGACTTGTTTCTTGGCTCTTGATTGGCTCTTGACTTTTGATTTTTGGGTTGATCCGGGCTTGAATTCTGACTTTTAGTCTTCTTTGATCTTCTTTGACTTGCAGTCTTCTTTGCCTTCTATCTATAGTCCCCCTAGTGTTAGAGCTTTGAAGTATGAAATCTCGAGCACTTGATTATTCCTTCCATTCGGCCCATTTCCTAAAAAAGGAAAATACATACGGGGCTCAGAGGTATATTTTTAGATGATGACTGCTTAACCCTTTTTATTTCCATCAGAAAGGTTGTAACCCAGACCTGGGATAATTTTGTATCATGCGTGTCTTTTAGGTCTAATATCATCATTTGGTGTGGAATAGCTTTGTGCCTATCATCTAAAATGGTTAGTATAACTAAAAAAGAATAAAACTAAACCTTACATAAATCATATCTGACGGGGGGGGGGGGGTTCTTCCTTTAGAAGTAATACTTCTTTAAATGAACAACATTCCAACTCGATGGGAGCCACTTTACCGTCCATTGTTTCTAACTCATAGTCTCATATGCACCCTTTCCAGCAATACCTTGAATCCTGTAAGGTCCTTCCCAATTTGGACTCAATTTTCCTGCATTGGCTGCTTTTGTTGATTGAAAAACTTTTTTGAGGATGAAGTCCCCAATCTTGAAGTATCTAAGATGAGCTTTCCGATTGTAATATTGCTCAATAAATTGTTTTTGCGCTGTCATCCTTATTAGAGCCGCTTCCTTTCTTCAAGCAAAATGAGATTTATTCGCATCTCTTCCTTATTTGATTCTTCGGATGCTTGGGTGTATCTTGTACTTGGTTCACCTATTTCAACTGGTATTAAGGATTCGACACCATAAACAAGTGAGAATGGAGTTTTTCCGGTACCTATTTTTGATGTCGTTCGATAAGCCCATAACACTCCTGGTAACACTTCTGGTCACTTACCTTTTGACGCCTCTAATCTTTTCTTCAATTTATCAACAATAACTTTGTTTGTCGATTCAGCTTGTCCATTAGACACGGGATGATAAGTGTCACGACCCGGATTCCCACCCTCGGAAGTCGTGATGGCGCCTACTAGTACGAGCTAGGCAAGCCAACAAATTTCACAATTTACCCTTTTTACTCATTTTATATTCATTAGCAATTTTAATAATAATAATAACATTTAAACAACAGAATTTAACATAAGCGGAAGAAAGAAACCATAAGCTATCTGAACACGAATATTCAATACAACTGTTTGAACTTCGACTACCCAGAACTGGTGTCACAGTATCACAGACGGTCTAAGATTTACTACATACAAAGTCTGAAGAAAATATCAATACACTGTTTCTGAATATAAGGAAAATGAAACAGGAAATAAGGATAGAGGAGACGTCAGGGCCTGCGGATGCCTGCAGGTCTACTTTGGATCTCCGCGTGAACTGAAAATAGCCTCCAACCTACGACCCTAAGTCTACAACACTGGGGTCTGCACAAAAGAGTGCAGAGTGTAGTATCAGCACAACCGACCCTATGTGCTGGTAAGTGCGTAGCCTAACCTCGGCGAAGTAGTGACGAGGCTAGGACCAGACTACCAAATAAACCTGTGTAGTTATATAATAAACAGCGGAAAGTAAAGCAGAGATAAACAAATAAAGATGGGAGGGGGAAACATGCTTCGGGGAGTAACAATTAAAAACAGAATATCAAGAGAATTATTAAGGAATCAAAAACCACCCACTAACAAGGATAAGGGAAACAAAGGCAGATTTCACTTTCTTTTCACATCTTGTTGCAGGCGTGCAACCTGATCCCATTTCCTGTATCTCGTGGCGAGCGTGCCACCCGCTCCCATTTCACTTATCATTGTTGCGGCGTGCAACCCGATCCATATATAATATTGTTGCGGCGTGCAACCCGATCCATATATAATATTGTTGCGGCATGCAACCCGATACATATGCAACCCGATCCAATATTATATCTTGTTGTGGCGTGCAACCCGATCCATGTATAATATTGTTGCGGCGCGCAACCCGATCCACATATAATATTGTTGCGGCGTGCAACCAGATCCATATATAATATTGTTGCGGCGTGCAACCCGATCCATATATAATATTGTTGCGGCGTACAACCCGATCCATATATAATATTGTCACGGCGTGCAACCCGATCCATATATAATATTATTGCGGCATGCAACCCGATCCATATATAATATTGTTGCGGCGTGTAACCCGATCCATATGTATTATTGTTGCGGCGTGCAACCCGATCCATATATAATATTACTGCACATGTTTATTTGGTAGTCTGGTCCTAGCCTCGTCACTACTTCGCCGAGGTTAGGCTAGGCACTTACCAGCACATGGGGTCGGTTGTGCTGATACTACACTCTGTACTCTTTTGTGCAGACCCCAGTGTTGTAGACTTTGGAGCGTAGGTTGGAGGCTATTTTCAGTTCACGCCGAGATCCAAGGTAGACCTGCAGGCGTCCACAGGCCCTGGCGTTTCCTCTATCCTTATTTCCTGTTTCATTTTCCTTATATTCAGAAATAATGTATTGATATTTTCTTCAGACTTTGTATGTAGCAAATCTTAGACCGTCTGTGATACTGTGACACCAGTTTTGGGTAGTCGAGTTTCAAACATTTGTATTAGAAATTCGTGTTCAGATAGCTTATGGCTCCTTTCTTCCACTTATGTTAAATTCCGCTGTTTAAATGTTGTTATTATTATTAAAATTGCTAATGAATACAAAATGAGTAAAAAGGGTAAATTGTGAAATTAATTGGCTTGCCTAGCTCGTACTAGTAGGCGCCATGACTCCCGAGGGTGGGAATCCGGGTCGTGACAAATGCGAAGGCCAAAGTGGGCCTGGGCAGGGGTGAGGAAACTTCCCTACGCGAACGCGATACCTTGAACGAGAACGCGAGGCTCGAGCAGTTCCTACTTCGTGAACGCGACCCGTCGTCTGCGAATGCGAAGGCTTATGCAGCCTGACCCATCGCGAACGCGAAGGGTCTGTCGCAAACGCGATGCACATTTTCGCCCAGTTATTTTAAAGACCCAAAAACAGAACACTTACGGGATTTTACAAAAATTTCACAAACCTCTTCTTCTCCAAAGCTCTTAGGCGATTTTTGGAGCAATTCTTCACCATAATCTCTTGGGTAAGTAATATTTAACTCATTTTCTTTAATTTCCATTAACACCCATTAGATTTCTAGGCTTAAATCATGTGAATAAGGGTAGAAAATTAGGGATTTGGGTAGAGTTAGGGATTTTTGATTAATTGTGATTTAGACCTCATTTTTGGGTCAAATTCTGGAAATAATTATATATTTGGGCTCGCGGGTGAATGGGTGATTAGATTTTGATCCGAACCTCGTGTTTTGACCAAGCGGGCCCGGGGTCGATTTTTGGGTTTTTGGGAAGAATGATTGGAAAGCTATAATTAGGGATTGGATTTGAATTGTTTAGAATTATTTGATGTTGAAGTCATTTATGTATAGATACAATTGATTTGGAACCAAATTTGAAAGGAAAGGCGATTTTTGAGGATTGAGTTGGCCGTGGAAGTTCGAGGTAAGTGTTTGGTCTAACCTTAGCTTGAGGGATTAGGAGTCGAGTCCTATTTGCTACGTGATTATTGTTGAATACGACGTATAGGCATGGTGACGAGTATCTATACGTTGGTGTCTAGCATGACCGTGAGTCTTTAAATTGTGAATATCTTGATTTCGTTGTATCTTTCATGTCGTGGTGATGAGTTCTATTTGTTGTGAAAAGATTGTGGAAGGAAATTGTGACCTTTGAACATCGAGGAGCATTAGCTCAAGATATATTATAAATTGTGAAAGTATATGAGATGATTGAACCCTTTGGTCACGAGCAACACCTTAGAGTGGTTCTTCAGACTCTGAGGGATAGTCAGCTATATGCAAAGTTCTCTAAGTGTGAGTTCTGGTTGAGTTCAGTTGCATTCCTGGGTCATGTTGTGTTAGTAGAGTGTATTCAGGTTGATCCAAAGAAGATTGAGGCAGTCAAGAACCGGCCTAGACCAACATCAGCTACAGAGATTCGGAGTTTCTTGGGATTGGCAGGCTAATATCATCGGTTCGTGGAGGGATTTTCATCTATTGCAGCCCCGATGACCAGGTTTACCTAGAAGGGTGCCCAGTTTAGGTGGTCGGATGAGTGTGAGGCGAGCTTTCAGAAGCTCAAGACAGCTCTGACTACGACACCAGTATTGGTTTTGACCACAGGTTCAGGGCCTTATACAGTTTATCGTGATGCATCTCGTATTGGACTTGGTGCAATGTTGATGCAGGATGGCAAGGTCATTGCCTATGTTTCGCGGCAGTTGAAGATTCATGAGAGAACTATCCGGTTCATGATTTGGAGTTGGCAGCCATTGTTCACACATTGAAGATTTGGAGGCAGTATCTGTATGGCGTGTGAGGTGTTCACGGATCACAAGAGTCTTCAGTATTTGTTCAAGCAAAAGGAGTTGAAATTGAGGCAGAGGAGGTGGTTGGAGTTGTTGAAGGATTATGATATCACCATCTTATATCATTCGGGAAAAGGCCAATGTGGTGGCCGATGCTTTGAGTAGGAAGTCAGCTAGTATGGGCAGTGTCGCTCATATTCCGGTCGGTAAGAGACCTCTTGCTTTGGATGTTCAGGCTTTGGCCAATCAGTTCGTGAGGCTGGATGTTTCTGAGCCCAGTCGTGTGTTAGCTTGCACAGTCGCTCGTTCTTCATTATTGGAGGTATCCATGATTGGCAGTATGATGATCCCCATTTGTGTGTCCTTAGAGACACGGTGCAGCGCGGATGTGCCAGGCAGGTTACCTTAGATGATGATAGAGTTTTGAGATTGCAGGGTCGAGTCTGTGTGCAGATCTAGGAGCAGCTTTCGGACAGTAGTTGGAGCGCTTCCTTCAGTCCACTCGGAGACCCAAGGTAGACCTGCAGGCGTCCGCAGGCCCTGGCGTCTCCCTCTATCTCTATTCCCTGTTTCATTTTCTTCTTTCAGAAACAGTTTATTGTATTTTCTTCAGACCTTGTATGTAGTGACTCTTAGACAGTCTGTGATACTATGACACCAGATTTTGGGTATTTGAGGTTTTAGAAGTTGTAATAGACGTTGATTCAAGATATTTTATTGTTATCTTCCGCTTAATTATTTAAGGTTCCGCTGATTTCATGTTATCACTTATATTTGTTAAAAAGAAGTATTTTGTTAACGAAGTAAGTAGTTAAGTTTTGGCTTGCCTAGCTACCAATAGTAGGCACCATCACGACTCCCGAGGGAGGGAAATTCGGGTCGTGACAAGTTGTTTCTGAATTTTTCTAACAAAAGCAGTAAACATGTCAAATGCTTCATCTTTAGATGTCAAAAATAGTACCCAGGTTAATCTAGAATAATCATCAACAAGTACCATTACATATTTTTTCCACCTCTGCTCAAGGTTCTCATTGGACCACAGAGATCCATATGGACCAGTTCCAACCTCTTGGTTGTGCTTACCATTTTCTTGTTTTTGAAGGATGATCTTACCTGCTTCCCCCTTGCACAAGCCTCACAAACTTTGTCTTCCTTGAACTTGATGTTAGGTAGCCCTATCACCAAGTCCTTGGAGACTAATTTGTTTAGCTGATTCAGACTAGCATGACCAAGTCTTTTGTGCCACAGGAGGGGATCATTATCCAACACACTTAGGCAGGTGAGTTCATTTTCTGAAAGAGTTGACAAATCTACAATGTAAATATTGCTAACTCTTTTTCCCTGCAAAACAATCTTGTCAGTGGTAAGGTTAATCACAAAGCATTTGGTAGAGGTGAATGCTACAAGGTTACCTCTGTCACACAGTTGTGACACATTGATCAAGCTGTATTTCAAGCCATCTATCAAGTAGACATTCTCAATGGAGTGTGAGTCTGTCTTACCTACCTCTCCAACCCCAATAATCTCACCTTTCTTCCCATTACCAAAGGAGACATTACCTCCCTTTAAGTCCTCAAGTGAAAGGAACTGGTTCTTACTTCCAGTCATATGTTTTGAGCAGCCACTATCCATGTACCATATTTGGCTACTTCCCTTCACTTGGACCTGCAAAAAGAAATCAAGGGTTAGTATTAGGAACCCAAACTAGTTTGGGTCCCTTTCTATAGGCAAAGGGTTAAATCAAATTCCTTTTAGCCCACCCAGACAGCCTATTTTTCTTTTGAACAAAGGCTTTGTTCTTTTGACTGGCCTTTTCTTTTGCATTACATTCATTTTTGTAATGGCCAGTCTTCCCACAATTTGTGCAGATTTTGTTCTCAGGAAGAGTGAGGTACTTGCTTTTAGGATCCCAATTAGGTGCTTGAATCCCATAGCCAAGTCCTTTTTTGTTGCTACTATGATGTTCTTGTAGCCAGGAAAGTGCATCAGAAGCTTTGTTCCATTTGCAAGTTCTGTCTAGTTCAACTTTTACCTTCCCTAGATCTTCTTTTAAGACTCTTATCTGCTCATCCTTCCTGTACAACTCATCCTTCATTTTTCCTAAGTTTTCTTCTAGGGTGAGATGAGTGTGATCAACTTTCTTCTTACCTGTTCCTAGTTTCAGTTTTAAGTTCTCAGACCTAAGTTCTAGGACACTGGTGTCAAGTTCAAGAACCTGGTTCTTCAACTCAGTATTTTTACTATCACTCTCATTAGCCCTAGATTCTAGATTTTTGCACTTGGTTTTTAGGATCACACATTCCCTAGACAGATCTTCTGTCTCATTGTTAATTATCTCAGACTCATCAATGAAGTCTAGCAATAGCTCAGACAATCTTTCTTTAGACAGGAATTTAATCTTGTTTTTGAGATGAAGGACACTTACCTCTTGTTCATCATCTGATTCTCCGATGGCCATAAGTGCTTGTTCATCTCCAGCTTCATCTTCTGAGTCCTCATCTGATGTTTCTCCCCAAGCAGCAACCATAGCCTTTGTTGATCCTTTGTTCCTTTTGGGTTGAACCTGATCCTTCTTCCTATTCCTTCGTTCAGCCCTTTCTTTCTTCCACTCAATTTCCCATTGAGGACAGTTCTTGATCATGTGATCAGTCTTACCACATTATAGCAACCCTCTTTGGTCTTTTCTCAGGAACCTTTGGTTTGTTGAAGGTTGTACCTCTTGAAGAACCCTTTCCTCTCATCAGGTACTTTTTGAAATCTCTTGTGATCATGACCATTTCATCATCCTCCGGATCTGAACCTTCAGCTATTCTGAGAGCCAGACTTCTTTCCTTCTTGGGTGCATCCATTTTTCATGGTTTGCCTTCTCAGTTCATAGGCAGTGAGGTTTTCAATCAGTTCATCCAGCTTGAGAGTAGCAATGTTCTATGATTCCTGAATAAAAAGTGAACTTAAATCTCACTGGTAAGACTCTTGTCAAGATTTTCTCAACCTTGTATTCTTCAAGGATAATTCTCCCAAGAGATTTAAGTTCACTTTTTAGTGTTGTGAACCTTGTGTACATCTCCTAGATAGATTCTCCTTCCTTCATACTGAAATTCTCATATTGAGAATATAACAGTGTCCCTCTTGATCTCTTTACTTGAGGAGTTCCTTCATGAGCCACTTGTAAAGTGTCCTATATTTTCTTTGCAGTAGTACAACTTTGAATCCTGCTGTACTCGTCTGGACCCAGTCCAAACACAAGCCATATCTTGGCCTTGGCATTCTTCTCCCATTTCTTCAGATCTTCAGCAGTGCAGTCAGCTCTTGTCTTTGGCACATCCACACCTTCAACATTCTTCTTTGTAGTTACGAGAGGACCATCAGTGACTATGTCCCAGAGTTTATAGTCTTCTCCTATGATGTGATCTCTCATCCTGTTCTTCCACCAAGAATAGTACTGACCATTAAAGAGTGGAGGCCTAGCAGTGGATTGCCCTTCCCAGCTTCCAGGTGGTGCACTCATTTTGATATTTTCCTAAGGTGTTAGCCTCTTCAGGGATAACCCGCTCTGATACCAATTGATGTTTTAAGCGTCAATACCACACAAGAGTGGGGGGGGGGGGGTGATTTGTGTGGTACCCAGTTTTCGCTTAACTAAACTATAGAAGAACCTGGTTCTTCTAGGTGCTCCAACTACTACTGTTTGCGGCATAATAATACTGAAAATAAAGAACACAGAGATTTTTACGTGGAAAACACCTGGCTCAAAAGGTGAAAAACCCACGACCTACTACTCAGTAGGATTTTCCCAAACTTCTACTAAAATCACTGAGCCAAAACAACATTTACAAAAACTCTTTGTAAACCTAAGGATTAACTCTAATCCCTTTGTGGCAACCAGCCTCTAACTGCTGCGACAACTTCAAGTTAACTCTAACATGAATACTCAAAGTACCTATTACAATTGCTTCTAGATAAAGCTGAAAGGTACAATTTTAAATCACCTACTACAATTGAACTAGAATAAAAGATAGACACAATGTAACTGGTTCTTCTATCTCGTTCAAGTAGCTTCAGGAGTGCACACTCAAATCACACATAAATTGCTTGCAAAATCGCCTTGCTCTTTTGCTCTCAATTTAGTTTATCTTCTGCGTATGTGCAATACCTGTAAAAGAGAACAATACTATCATTTAATAGGTTAGTAATCAGAGTTTGATTGGGACTCAATTGCTGCTCTTCTATCGTAGAAGAGTTCATGATGATCTCAAACTCTAACACTATCTTCATCCTAGATTGTGTTCTCTTCATATAAGGAGACTTTCTCTCTTATCTAATATGCAACCTTTTCGATCAGATCAGGAGATATTGTTGCTTGATCAGTAGGACTTATCTCCTTCACGTGCCTCTCACATGTATAGATTGATCATGACTGTGCTTCACAAGATGGACCTGGTCAATGACTGAATTCTTTTGTCAATCTTCAAAACTTTACCTGTTCTTGGGCCAACACATACAAGTTGGGGCAAGCATAAACTTTGTATTTAAAATTAAAGTTTTTGCTTGTGGAGAACCCACAAGAGTACAACTCAATGCCCCTTGAAATAAATCTTGGGGTAATCTAGATGTAGGCATGCAAAATTTATTGAATTTAAATTCAATAAAATAATTTGGACTATATTAGTCCAAAAAAAATTATGGGCTAATATAATTGAATTAATTATATAAATCCAAAATATATGGATTAAATAAATAAGTCTTAATCCATTGGGCTAACCAATTTAATTGGGCTACAAGTGATGAGCCCACTCCATTAGTGTCACGACCCTAAATCCCAACCTGGGCGTGATGCGCTTTTCATGAAGACAGGGCCAGCCAACTAAACCCAATTTACCTTTTTAAGCAGTTAAACATCATAAAACAGTCTAAAACATGATTTAATAGCATTAAGTAGCGGATACTGTCAATAGAATGTGGAAATATAACCCAACACAGCCGTAACTGGGGTGTCACAAGTCACGAGCATCTAACAACACTGAATACTCAAATGTAACTACAGAGTTTAGTACTGAACTAAGAATATAAATGGAAATAGATAGGGAGGAGCTCCGGGATGCGAACGCCAACAGCTACCTAAAGACTCCTCGAAGAACCGCCTGGAGCTGGAATGAATCATAACTCGGGAGCGGAACCAGCTAAGCCTGAATCTGCACACAGGGTGCAGGGAGTAAAGTGAGCACTCCAACTCAGTGAATAACAAATGTAAATAATGACTGAAAGTAAGAAAACACGTAAGGCACAAGGCATTCTATAATGAAGCAGTAAAACCAGTTAAAACAGTAAAACCAGTGAAAAGTCATGTAAAATCCTTTTTCCAACAATAAACAGGTAACTGACAAATAATTAAGGTACATTAAATAAATAGAAGCTCGCCCCTCGGGCACAATATCACCACATCCGCCCCTCGGGCAACATCTCAGAACAATAACAGCCCTTCGGGCTCAATCTCACATCACACTGGGTACCCGCGCTCACTGGGGGTGTGCAGACTCCTGGAGGGGCCCCTTACGGCCCAAGCGCAATAACAAGCCATTTCGTGGCATCAAAACTAGGCCCTCGGCCTCATATCAATCAAGCCACCTCGTGGCGTACATATCTCAGGCCCTCGGCCTGAAATCAGTATCAGTGTTTCCTCACAACATAGGCCCTCGGCCTGACTCAGTTAGAAATACTCACAAGCCCCTCGGGCAATAGTAAAGCAGTGTTTCTCAGCCCAAAACATCATTTAAGTCTCAAAACTGAGTAGTAAAATAGTGGAAAATAACATGACTGAGTTCAAGTAGTAAGTCAAATCAGTGAGGAAATATCAATAAAAAGCCCCGAAGGGTTCAAATAGTTGGCACGAAGCCCAAATATGGTATTCAGCCCAAATCATAGTGATAGCAAATAAGTTTTAGTCAAATACGCGGTAAAATCATCAACCGGGACGGACCAAGTCACAATCCCCAATAGTGTACGACCCCACGCTCGTCAACAAGCGTGTGTCTCACCTCAACATAGCACTACGATGTGCAATCCTGGGTTTCAAACCCTCAGGACATCATTTACAATTATTACTCACCTCGAACCGGCTAAATCTCTAGCTCGCGACGCCTTTGCCCCTCAAATCGGCCTCCACGTGAGTCGAATCTATCCAAAATCAAAACGAGGTCATTAAAATATGCTAAGGGAACAAAGCCCAAACGAAAACAATCAATAAAGGGCACAAATCCCGAAATTAGCAAAACCCGAGCCCCGGTCCCACTTCTTGAAACTCAGAAATTTTTACACCAACGGATTTTTTATCTCCCCGCGAGTTCATACATATCAGAATACCAAAATCGGAGTCCAAATGACCCCTCAAGTTCTCATTTAAAGGCCTCTTAAACTCAAGCCCTAATCCTCCATTTTGCCCTTTAATTCCTTTAATTATAGCCCTAAATTCATGAAATACTACCATAGAATTATGTTTTAGGTCCAAAATCCTTACCTGAACGAAGTTCCCTTGAAATCTCTCTTCCAAATCGTCCAAAAGCTCTCAAGCCGAAGTTAAAAATGGTGAAATAACCCAAAATTCGCGAAGGATTTCTTTTAGTTCCTCTGTCCAGTTACTTTCGCATCTGCGGCTCTTTAGCTGCTTCTGCGGTACCGCATCTGCGGTCTTTCCTCCGTACCTGCGGAACTCACTTAACGGACCACTGACCGCATCTGCGGTCCACTCGCCGCATCTGCGGCTCCGCAGGTGCGGTCCTTATACTGCATCTGCGGTTTCTGACCCTCTCTTCAAATTCGCTTCTGTGGCTCCCTTTCCGCACGTGCGGCACCGCACCTGCGGTCCCCAAACCGCAGGTGCGAAAACACCAGCAACAACAAAAACTTCAGCAGCTCCCAACTTCAAAATGGCCCGATTGACCACCCGAAACTCACCCGAGGCCCCCGGGACCTCAACCAAAGGCACCAGCATATCCGAAAACCTTATTCAAACTTGTTCCAATCATCAAAACACTTCGAACAACACTAAATCAACCAAAACACCTCGGATTCAAGCCTAAGTTTCTAAAAACTTCCAAATTCCGCTTTTGATAAAAAACCCAACCAAACCACGTCCGAATAACCTGAAATTTTGCACACACATCCCAAATCACATAACGAAGCTACTGCAACTCTCGGAATTCTATTCCGACCCCTATATCAAAATCTCGCCTATCAACCGAAAATCGCCAAAATAACAACTTCGCCAATTCAAGCCTAAATCTACTCCAAACCTCCAAAACCCATTCCGATCACACTCCTAAGTCATAAATCACCTTCCGAAGCTAACCGAACCATCGGAACTCACATCCGAGCCCTCTAACACATAAGTCAACATCCGGTTGACTTTTCCAACTTAAACTTCCTTAAAAGAGACTAAGTGTCTCAAATTTCACCAAAACCATTCCGAATTCAATCCAACCAACCCGATACCTCAAAACGTAGATGAACAAAGAAATAAGAAGCAGAAATGGGGGAAACGGAGCGGTAACTCATGAGACGACCGGCCGGGTCGTCACAATTAGGCCCAAGATATCATCTTCCTAGAGGCCCAGTTTGGTGCCATGCGTGAAATGACGTGGCACGCTAAGTCAAACAGAAGAGCCAATGGGATCATGCCACGTGTCAAAATGACAAGGCATGCCAAGACAAGTTAAAAGGCCAATAAAAGAACGCCACGCGTACAAGTGACATGTTCTGACCAATCAAATGAGGCCTTGTCACTCTTCAATCTGTTTGGTTGGAAAGAGTTTGTTCTTATCATAACTCCTCGCTTCTACAACTATAAATAGGGGTCTTCATAAGCCAGAAAGACACCAGGAGTTATAATGAGAAGCAAGAAAGAGCTCGTGGATCAAACGCTGCAAATTTCTCCACAAGTTTCAAGCTTCAAACAATCAAGTTCAAGCTCAAGAATGAAGAATAAATCAAGATTCAAGGAGTACGAGTTCAAATCAAAGTTCGTGCTAGTTTAATTCAAGATCATCGTTCGTGGCAACAAATATTGATTCAAGATCAAGCTCGAAAGCCCTTGAATTTATTTACTATTGGAAAGGAGAATAAGAGGATTCATAGAGATTGTAACACTCAAATATTTGAAATCAAATACTACGATTGTTGCAATATTTTTCGATCTTGATTTATTTTCTCGACACAATTTATTGTCTACACTAGAATAATACAGTACAGTTAACCCAAAGAATTAATTCATTTCTAAAAGAACCATATTTTTATAACTGAAAATAATTTAACTTTATCTTAGCTCTGTAATTCAAGGCAACATAGAGATTGACGAGGATATTACACATCGTATTTAAATAAGGGTGGATGAAATAGAGGCTCTCCTCTTGTATATTGTATAATAATAATATGCCACCAATAATGGGCAAGTTCTACATAGTAAGACTGACCATCTTGTATGGAGCTGAGTGTTGGCCAGTCAAGAAAATGTCCAGAAGATGAAAGTAGCAGAATATAGATATTGAGAAGGATGTGCGGGTATACTAGGAAAGATAGGATCGAGAATGAAGTTATTAGGGACAACGTGAGAGTGGCACATGTGGAGGACAAGTTGCGGGAATCGAGATTGAGATGATTCGGCCATATGAAGAGGAGAGCATAAATGTCCCAGTTAGGAGGTGCGGGAGATTGACCATGGTGGATCTGAGGAAGGGTAGAAGAGGTAGGCCGAAGAAGTACTGAGAAGAGATGATTAGGCAGGAGATGACATTGCTTCAGCTTACTGAGGACATGACCCTCGATATAGGAAGGAGTGGAGGCCGAGTATTAGGGTTTCATATTGACAAGTAGTCAAGAGTTTCTCCTAGTCTTACCAGTAGTATTAGTACTATTCTTGTATTTTCCTATTCTTAGATCTCTATCATTACTCGTAGCTAGTGCTCTTCGCTTTTGTTATTTTATTACCTTGTTGTGGTTATGGGTTGCCGCTTCCTTTAACTGTTCCTTGAGCCGAGGATCTATTGGAAACAACCTCTCTACCCTCACAAGGTAAGGGTAAGGTCTGCGTGCACTCTACCCTCCCCAGACCCCACTTGTGAAATTACACTGGGTTTGTTGTAGAAAATAATTTAACTTTAGTTTTTTCATTTTACCTTTAACAAGAAGCTTTTATAGCACCATAAATATTATGACATGTTTAACATAACAAGTTTCAAATGTCAAATGTTATGACATGTTTAAATACACAATACAAAGTCTTCATTTTTTTCTTAAACTTCGTGCCGAGTCAAACTAGTCAAATTAAAACGAACGGAGTATTTAGTCAAAAACTATCAAAAGAAAAAAAATATCTTTTGAAGATAAGTGATAGTAGAATTTAATCCAAAATTTTGATATTATACATTTATGTTGGATCTTTTATTTTGCAAGTTCTTGTAAACTATTATTCTACATGCTACCTGTTCATATTGTTTTTCTTCTTTGAGTTCTCTCTCTGCTTATAATTCTTTTCCATTTAAGCTAGACTTTAGGTCCGATCCTCCTTGGAGGATGGCCATAATATAAAATTGGATTTATACAGACTCACATTATAGAACTATGCGCTGTCTCTTCTAAATGTATGTCACACAGTATTTTATTGAGACATGTTTAATTATTCCTTTTTTTTTCTTGGAGAAATTCAAAAATAGCCAGATTTACAAGTGGTCATTCAAAAATAGCCACAATTTCAAAAGTAATCGAAATTTAATCACTTTTTATGTAACGATAAATCTGAACGAAAACACTGTTCAAAATCCAGAAAATACTACAGCATAATTTACTGGAGTTCCAGCATAAGTATACTGGAACTCCAGTATATTATAATGGACCACCAGCATATTATAATGGAGTTCCAACAAAAGTATACTGGAACTCCAACATAATATACTGGAGTTCCAGTATACACCGGTCCAGTATAATATGCTGGAAGTTCATACACAGGTGTTCCAATCTCCAGTATATTATGCTGGAACTTTCCGCGTGTTGGAGTTCCAACATAATATGCTGGAAGTTCATACACAGGTACATCGATCTCCAGTATATTATGCTGGATTGGTCCCTGTTGAAGCAAAATAATGGCTATTTTTCAATGACTTTGCAAACTCTGGCTATTTTCTAATGACCAGTTCGAAAACTGGCTAGCCCGTGCTATTTTAACTTTTTTTTCTTCTGCTGAATATTAAGTATTTGCTTGATTATTATGAAGAGGTTGAGGCATTGACCCGCGGAACAACTTCCGTACATTCCTCAAAGATAAGAAAAAGCACTAAATTAAAGATAATTCTCTTTTTTATGATTATATATCTGAACTCTGAAGCACAACAAGAACACAATTACTATTAGAGTTCATTTTTAAAACTGAACCAACTATATTAGAATAGTCAAGCTAGAAAGTTCTGAATAAGAATAAATAGGAATTATGATTAGGCATTGTCATCGGAAGTGTCAAAGGTCTCCCCTTTATTTGGATAGGTTCAACTATATATCAAATAAATAACTTGATTTGGTGCATAACTTTTCACATGTAATTAATTCTAGTCATCAACTTTAGGATATGAATCTCATTAGTAATTAGCTATATATCTATTTATCATTTTGGTAGAATTGGAATTTTTAATTTTGCTGCTAACCATGGTGTCAATTTATTGGGAGTTCTAAAACACACAATTTGAGTAATGACAAAAGGAATTGGGGTCTAGCTGTTTCCATGTGCCATTTGAGTTGAGTTTGTGGATGTCATAATTCTAATTTTTGACTGTACATTTTAGAAAATGAGAAAAATGATCCATTTTTCTTTTTTCTAATGGCATTGAAGATTAATCTAGCGAGAGTATTTGAGATCTTGGATTGTAGTATAAGTTTTACAGAATTTTCCAACTTTCAAAATTTCGTTGGTTCTTTTTTTTCGGGTTCTTTCAAATTGTTATCTCAATTTTCAATACTATACGTTTTATCACAAACGTAATGAATTCTCAGTCTCGCAATAGTAAAACAATACGCCAATACGCATAGAAAGACAGAAGCATTATGACACAACTAGCTAGAGTGCTAGACAACCCCCCCCCCTCCAAAAAAAAGGAAAAAGGAAAAAAAAAAGAGGGAGACAAGTACAATGACATCAAATGTACGCACTTGGAATATGCTACTCCCTCCGTTTCATATTGTTTGAGCTAGTTTGACTCGACACGGAGTGTAAGCAAAAAGAAGAAGACTTTTGAAAGTTATGGTCTTAAAAGCTTAAAGGGGTAAAAGGTTTGTGGGGCCATGCCATTTGTGTGGCTATAAAAGCTTCTTATTAAGGGAAAAAAGGGTCAAATGAAGAGTTTAAAGTTGAATTATTTCCACATTTAGAAATGTGTCATTTATTTTGGAACAGACTAAAAAGGAAAGTAGCTCATTTAATATGAAACGGAAGGAGTACATACTTAGGGGATTTGCATCTACACCCGTTTTTTGAGTCGTGTTTTAACGTTTGCTCGCTTTTTCGCGTAACTTTAGCACATGGGGCTGAAGTAGCAAGGACATTCACGCAAAACTTCAGCATTCTAGTAGACGGGTCTGAAATAGCAAGTGTGCTAAAGTTTTTGTTTGTAATGGCAGAATAGCCTCGTAGGCACTTGTACTTGTTAGCGTTTGTCGTCCCGGTAACGAAGTTTCATCCAAGCACTTATAGTTATTCAAAGTCAATGTTTTAAACCCCTCTCGTCTCGCGTGTTCTTCAAATCCCTGACATGTATGACACATCAATGTCCACATCAGATTTTTTGTAACACATCATTATTAATTTATTTTTATATTATTTTAATATTTTTAATTTTTCTTTCTCTTTCCACCTTCCCCTCCACCACTTTCTTCCTCCCTCATATCTTTATTCTCCCCCATTCCCTGCACATTTACCAAAACCTTCGAAACAACCCACAAGCAACAATTTTACAATACATATAATCAAGATCTCATTTATTTTGTAATTAACCACAGATCTTAAAAATTGTGTAACCATCAACACCTACGGTCAGTCTCTGATCACTCTTCACCAAGAAAGCTTCTTCACAGCCTACACTTCACCATAGCACCACCAATCAACCACCAAAATGTCACGACCCCAATCCCGGTCGGGATGTCGCCCAACACAATGCTAGGCAAGCCCAACCATTTGAACACTCTCAACCCAGGTACGAAACACAATACCAAATAATAGAGTTAAATTACCAGTTAAGCATGATTCTAATATGTGATAATAGCTAAAACAATGCGGAGAAACCATAGCAAATACCAAAAACAACGCCCAAAGGATCTGGTGTCACGAGTCTAGAGCCTCTACATACAACCGAGTAGTAACCTATACATGTAAAGGTCTAAAATGCGGAAATAAAGGGGGTAAGGGGAGGAATCGGGTCCTGCGGACGCCATGCAGCTACCTCGATAACTCCTGTATCAAATCTGAGCAACAACAAAGCACTCTACGGAGCCTCCTGGATACCTGTATCTGTACACATGGTGCAGCGAGTAAAGTGAGTACTCCGACTCAGTGAATAACAGAAAGAAATAACGACTGAAGATAAGAAAACTCGTAAAAATACTAACAGTTCTATATCGAAATCAAATGCAGTAAACAACAGCTAAGTGAGGAAAACAGGTGAATATCCCTCAAACCAGTCCACAACTCACTTACTCCTCTTAGAGTCCGGTAATTTACTTACACTGCTGCGGCGTGCAGCCCGGTACGTACAGTATACTGCTGCGGCGTGCAGCCCGATCCATATATATATATATATATATATATATATATATATATATATATATATAGCCCGATCCAATATTAATATATACCGCTGCGGCGTGCAGCCCGATCCAATAATAATAGTCGATTGCGCTCACTGGGGGTGTGCAGACTCCGGAGGGGCTCCTACAGCCCAAGCGCTATAATACTGCGGCGTGCAGTCCGATCCATATAATATATCACTGCGGCGTGCAGTCCGACATACGGTATATATGTCAAATACCTCACTACTGGGCCGTTCGACCCTCTCAGNCATGACTGAGGGTATGATTTCGACAAGTAAAGTGAAGTCAACTAGTACAAAGTACCCCCTAAGGGTTCTACAGATCGGCACAAGGCCCCAAACATGGCAACTAGCCCAGAATATACTGATATTAATTAAGTCTCAGCCAAAAATACATTAGAGTCATCAATCGGGATGGACCGAGTCCGAATCCCCAACAGTAACAACCCCACGCTCATCATACGGCATGTGTTTTATCTCAACATAGCACCACATAGTGCAAATCCGGGGTTTCAAACCCTCAGAACGTCATTTATAACCGTTACTCACCTCAAGCCGGCCGAAATCCTAGCTCGCTTTGCGCTTGCCTCGCAAATCAACCTCCTCGTGCGTAGAATCTGGTCAAAACCACAAGGAATACATCATAATGGGCTAAGGGAACATAACCCAATCGAAAAGACTCGAAAATTATCAAAAATCACGAAGTTGGCAAAACCCGAGCCCCGGGCCCACTTCTCGAAAAATTACGAAATTTGCATCACCGGATTCCTCGTCTCGCCACGAGTTCATACATATCTAATTTACCAAAATCGAAGTTCAAATGCCCCCTCAAATCCCAAATTTTCATTCCAAAACCTAAGCCCTAGTTCTTCCAATTTTTACCCAACTTCCAAGAATTAAAGGTAGATTCTTCAATAAAAATGATGTTTCTAGACCATAGGACTTACCTCCAATTGATTCCCAGTCAAAACCCTCACAGAATCGCGTCAATAGCTCCCGAGCTCGCTCAACAATGGAGGAAAAATGGTGGAGCTCGCGGATGAAATAAATCCTTTAAACCTTTCTGCCAACAGCGATTTTCGCTTATGCGGTCCCGCTTCCGCTTATGCGGGACCGCTTCTGCGGCAAAAAATCCGCTTATGCGGTCTTCACTTAAAAATCCAGACTTCGCTTATGCGACTCGAACTCCGCTTCTGCGGTTCTCTCAAAATCGCTTCTGCGGTACATTGTCCGCTTATGCGGACCCGCTGAAGCGACCAACTTCCACTTATGCGGAACTACCCTAGCCCACACCTGGACGCTTCTGCGATCGCTCACCCGCTTCCAGCAATATCGGACCTGAAGAAACCTTCAAAAACTCTCTTTTAACCACTCCAATTCACCCCGAGGCCCCCGGGACCTCAACCAAAACACCAACACAACCTATAACCTCATACGAACTTGTTCCAATCATCAAAACACGTCAGACAACACAAAAATCATCAATTCACCACGGATTCAAGCCTAAGTTTATCAAATTCTTCCGAAACTCACATTCGATCAAAAACCCAACCAAACGACGTCCGAATGACCTGAAATTTTACCCGCACATCCAAAATCACCTAACGAAGCTACTGCAACTCTCGGAATTCCATTCTGACCCCCGGATCAAAATCTCACTTACCAACCGGAATTCGCCGAAATCCAACCTTCACCAATTCAAGCCTAATTCTACACCGGACCTCCGAATTCAATTCCGATCGCACTCCTAAGTCACAAATCATCCCCCGAAGCTAACCGAATCACCGGAATTCACATCCGAGCCCTCTAACTAAATAGTCAACTTCCGGTTGACTTTTCCAAAATAAGCTTTCCTTAAAGAGACCCAGTGACTCATTTCCATCAACAACCAATCCAATTTGACTCGATCACCTCCAATACCGATAATGAAGGATAGAGAAATATAAAAATGAGGGAAATGGGGCGGTAACGGATGTGACGACGGGCCGGGTCATCACATCCTCCCCAACTAAAACAAACGCTCGTCCTCGAGCGGGTTAAGGAACATACGTGGAGTCTCAAACAAGTGAGGGTATCTGCTCCGCATCTCCCGTTCGGTCTCCCAAGTAGCTTCCTCTACGGGCCGACCTCTCCACTGCCCCTTTACCGAAGCTATATCCTTTGATCTCAACCTCCGAACCTGACGACCCAAAATAGCCACTGGCTCCACATCATAAGTCAAGTCATCATCCAACTGAACCATGCTGAAGTCTAACACATGGGCCGGGTCTCCAACATACTTCCGGAGCATAGAAACATGAAATACCGGGTGGACTCCCGACAAGCTGGGTGGCAAAGCAAGCATGTAGGCCACCTCCCCAACTCTCCTAAGTATCTCAAAAGGACCAATGAACCGTGGACTCAACTTTCCTTTCTTTCCAAATCTCATAACGCCCTTCACAGGCGAAACCTTCAACAAGACCTTCTCGCCCACCATGTAGGATACGTCTCGAACCTTCCGGTCCGCATAACTCTTCTGACGCGACTGAGCTGTACGAAGCCTCTCCTGAATCAGCTTCACCTTCTCTAAGGCATCCTGCACCATCTCTGTCCCCAATAACCTAGCCTCCCCGGGCTCGAACCATCCAACTGGAGATCTACACCGCCTCCCATACAGCGCCTCATACGGAGCCATCTGAATGCTCGACTGATAACTGTTTTTGTAGGCAAACTCTGCAAGCGGCAAAAACTCATCCCATGAACCCCCAAAATCCATAACACAGGCACGCAACATGTCCTCCAATATCTGAATAGTGCGTTCGGACTGCCCGTCTGTCTGAGGATGGAATGCTGTGCTCAACTCCACCTGCGTACCCAACTCCCGCTGAAATGTCCTCCAGAACTGAGAAGTGAACTGAGTACCCCTATCTGAGATAATAGACACTGGAACCCCATGGGACAATCTCCCGGATAAAGATCCCTGCCAGCCGCTCCGAAGAATAAGTAGTACATACTGGAATGAAGTGCGCGGACTTGGTCAGCCGATCCACAATCACCCAAATCGAATCGAACTTCTTCAAAGTCCGAGGGAGACCGCTCAAAAAATCCATAGTAATCCTCTCCCACTTCCACTCGGGAATATTCATCTGCTGAAGTACACCGCCCGGTCTCTGATGCTCGTACTTAACCTGCTGACAGTTGAGGCACCGAGCTACAAACCCCACTATATCCTTCTTCATCCTCCTCTACCAGTAGTGCTGCCTCAAATCCTGATACATCTTCGCAGCACCTGGATGAATAGAATACCGCGAGCTGTGGGCCTCCTCCAATATCAAATCCCGAAGTCCATCCACATTGGGCACGCAAATCCGGCCCTGCATCCTCAACACGCCATCGCTATCAATGGTCACATCCCTGGCATCCTCATGCCGAACCCTGTCCTTAAGGACAAGCAAATGCGGATCATCATACTGGCGCTCTCTGATGCGGTCATACAAGGAAGACCGAGAAACAACACAAGCCAAAACTCGACTAGGCTCTGAAATGTCTAATCTCACCATCCGATTGGCTAAAGCCTGAACATCAACCGCGAAGGGCCTCTCCCCAACTGGAATGTACGCCAAACTCCCCATGCTAGCCGCCTTCCGGCTCAAAGCATCGGCCACCACATTGGCCTTCCCCGGGTGATACAAAATGGTAATATCATAGTCCTTGAGTAACTCTAGCCACCTCCGCTGCCTCAAATTAAGATCTTTTTGCTTGAATAGATGCTGAAGACTGCGATGATCGGTGAATACCTCACAGGATACTCCATACAAGTAGTGCCTCCAAATCTTCAAAGCATGAACTATAGCAGCCAACTCCAGATCATGTACGGGGTAGTTCTGCTCATGAGGCTTCAACTGACGAGAAGCATATGCAATAACTCTACCCTTCTGCATCAACACACATCCGATCCCCACTCTCGAAGTATCACAATACACAGTGTAAGAACCTTAAGCTGATGGCAATACCAACACTGGAGCCATGGTCAAAGCTGTCTTGAGCTTCTGGAAGCTCTCCTCGCACTCATCCGACCACACAAATGGAGCACCCTTCTGAGTCAACTTGGTGAAGGGCGATGCAATGGAGGAAGATCCCTGAACAAACCGGCGATAATACCCTGCCAATCCAAGGAAACTATGAATCTCCGTGGCTGAGATCGGTCTAGGCCAACTCTGCACGGCCTCTATCTTCTTCGGGTCGACCTGAATACCCTCGCTAGACACCACGTGTCCCAAGAAAGCCACTGACCCAAGCCAAAACTCACACTTGGAGAACTTTGCATAAAGCTTCTCCTCCATCAATCTCTGTAATACCACTCGTAAATGCTGAGCGTGCTCCTCCTGGCTACGCGAGTACACCAATATGTCATCAATAATAACAATCACGAATGAATCCAGATATGGCCGAAATACACTGTTCATCAAGTGCATGAACGCGGCTGGGGTATTGGTCAGCCCAAAGGACATAACAAGAAACTCATAGTGACCATATCTAGTCCTGAAAGCCGTCTTCATAATATCTGAATCCCTGATCTTCAGCTGGTGATACCCTGAACGGAGATCAATCTTGGAGAACACCCTTGCTCCCTGTAGCTGGTCAAACAAATCATCAATGCGGGGTAGAGGATACTTGTTCTTTACCGTTACTTTGTTCAATTGCCTGTAGTCAATGCACATTCTCATTGTGCCATCTTTCTTCTTCACAAATAGGACCGGTGCTCCCCACGACGATACACTCGAACGAATGAACCCCTTATCTAGGAGTTCCTGAAGCTGCTCCTTCAATTCTTTCAACTCTGCTGGTGCCATACGATAGGGAGGAATAGAAATGGGCTGAGTGCCCGGCACCAGGTCAATACCAAAGTCAATATCCCTGTTCGGCGGCATGCCCGGCATGTCTGCAGGGAACACATCAGGGAACTCCCTCACAACAGGAACAGAATCAAGACTGGGAGTCTCAGCTCCCACATCCCTCACAAAAGCCAAATATGATAGACAACCTTTCCCAACCATCCACTGGGCCTTTAGAAAAGAAATCACCCTGCTAGGCACATAGTCAGTCATACCACGCCACTCGATCCTCGGAATACCCGAAATAGCCAACGTGACTGTCTTGGCATGATAGTCCAGAATAGCATGATACTGAGATAACCAGTCCATGCCCAGAATAACATCAAAATCTACCATGCTCATAGCAACAAGATCAAACTCGGGTCTCCAGNTCTCACCATCCGATTGGCTAAAGCCTGAACATCAACCGCGAAGGGACTCTCCCCAACTGGAATGTACGCCAAACTCCCCATGCTAGCCGCCTTCCGGCTCAAAGCATCGGCCACCACATTGGCCTTCCCCGGGTGATACAAAATGGTAATATCATAGTCCTTGAGTAACTCTAGCCACCTCCGCTGCCTCAAATTAAGATCTTTTTGCTTGAATAGATGCTGAAGACTGCGATGATCGGTGAATACCTCACATGATACTCCATACAAGTAGTGCCTCCAAATCTTCAAAGCATGAACTATAGCAGCCAACTCCAGATCATGTACGGGGTAGTTCTGCTCATGAGGCTTCAACTGACGAGAAGCATATGCAATAACTCTACCCTTCTGCATCAACAAACATCCGATCCCCACTCTCGAAGTATCACAATACACAGTGTAAGAACCTTAAGCTGATGGCAATACCAACACTGGAGCCGTGGTCAAAGCTGTCTTGAGCTTCTGGAAGCTCTCCTCGCACTCATCCGACCACACAAATGGAGCACCCTTCTGAGTCAAAATCTACCATGCTCAATAGCAACAGATCAACTCGGGTCTACAGACCCCCCGATAGACCAAACATGACTGGTATACATGGTCCACAACACAGTACTCACCCCACCAGGGG